>NC_056731.1:288360572-288625572 GCF_019279795.1 Protopterus annectens | reverse complement strand
TACCATATATTATTAAATCTCAGCTTACTGACCATTAAGGAACTACATGGCACTTTGTTCAGTAGTGCATTGTGAGTGGTTATCTGTTTTTCTGATGTATGACTGATTAAAGTCTTCATCGATGCAATATACATACATTACAAATGTATATCAGACTTTTGTCATAGAATCACTGTGCATCCCTTGCAAATGATAAATGCTTGCCTGTAAGCATGACAACTTGTCCCTGGTCTATCTTTTAGTGCCCTAAATGAGGCCAGAGGGAATGTATGAACATGGGTTATTGGCTAGGCTTGTAATGGTCTTCAGACTGATTGCCTAGTACTTACCTGTGAACCGACAAACCTATATATTTGTATATTTTTGTATTCATCAGCACAAGTACTTGCCCAAAAATGAGCACTGTTACCTGCATTAAACAAAATGCTTAACCAAGACTTGTGTACATAATGCTACTATGTTGTATAAAAAGAAGAATGAAGAAGCAGACAGCATGGTGAACAAAGTTTTTTTGTGGTTTGTTAATGGCAGCATTGTCAAAAGTTATAAGAGCAGCTTATTTTTTCCATCTGCCAAAACATAAATTATTATAGCTGTTTAATACATACATAAATACATACAAATATTTCAAGCATGGGCATTAATGCCCTTCTAGCCTGCCAATATACCAAAACAGTTGCTCCCATAATAAGTGTCTAGGGTGTTCTTACAAATATCTAAATTAGTAATTGCTTTAATGTAATTTGGTAGTCTGTTCTATGCATCAGCTGCTCTCTCAGAGAACCAATTAGTACACTTCTCATTCCTATAGACTCTTCTGCATAGGTTGTCTGATGACAGTAAATGGGCATGTTGTGGCAACTTTTTGTCGCAATATGTTATATATTACTTCTTGATAACCCCAAACATTCCCAGAGGTGGTTGTCTCTAAATGCCCCGTATACCTGAATAAGACATCCTCTTAAATATCTATATGATATACTACACAAGTTCATATATTTTAGTCTTTCATAATCACAATAACTTAAATTTTCATATCCATGGATGCCCTTGATATACTTCCACTGTACTCTTTACATTTTACTCATCTTTGTTTTCTTATAAGATTTCCATATTGTTATTCCATACTCAATTCTAGGTCTAATGTAATTAACAAATAATGACTTTATCATTTCTGATTTCCTAGACTTTATAAATCTTTTTAAACAACCCTATATTTCTATAACTATCATTAACCATTTGGTTGATATGATTAGAAAAAAATCAAAGCTGGATCTACCCATGTACCCAGGTTCTTAAATTAATTTAAACTATCTATCACTGTGTGCTGTATTAAATTTTTACCTTTCAGTTTATGTCTTCCAAATCTCACATACATAGTTTTTGATGTATTTATCAGCACATTATACTCCTGTGTCCAAATGGTCAATTTAGTCAAGTTCTTTTTGCACACATGCCCTGTCTATAACACATGGGATCGGTTTACACAATTTCAAGTCATCTACATATGTAGAATACTTCAGATGAAAAAGACAGGTCTGAAAGATACAATCTAAACAAGTACAGGCAGATGACAGAGCCATGTGGGACACCCTGACTGTAACAAAGAATTTCACATGTCCAGGTGTTGCATGATACTTACCATGTTCTATTTGCAAGCCACACAGCTATCCATCTTATCAAGAATACATCAATATCTAGTTGGTCTAATTTAGTGATCAGTGTTTTGTGTATGACCCTGTCAAATGCTGAAGTTAAGTCTACAACTGTTAACAATCCTGATTCTTTCTTTACAGATAATTCTATTATTACTTCATTCCTTCTTTCATCTGTGTAATCATCACAACAAATAATTCTATTGTTACTTTTTCCTTCTCTCATCTTTGCAATCTTCATAATATATTCCTCTATTCTTTCAGTTCAAATTTTCCATTACTTGCGTCACATCTTATATACAAATAGCTATTTTTCCCTTCAGCCAGTCTACTGCTGTTTTGTTTGTCTTATTTGCTTTAAACTATTAATATTTATTGTTTATATTGTAACAACTTGTTTTCCTTTTCTTCTTTCCTTTTTTCTTTTACTTATTGCTTTGATGTATATTTTTATTTATCAGCTAAAAAACCTTTGATTTTTCTTCAGAACTTTGTTTCCTCTTACAAGCTCTAAAACCTCTCCCAAGTCCTGCCCAAATCACATGTTTTTATTGGGTTTTAAGCCACGTTTTAATCTTTTAACTACCTGAACTATGTTTTCTTCTATTTTTTTAACATGGTCTTTTTCTTTACTTTTAATGTGATCATTATCTTGAGCTTCTCATCCCACCTCTGCTTTTTTCTGCTGTGATATACATATACATATTTTTGTTTGGCATTGACTTATGGGGTCCCAGTGCTAGCTCATAATCAACTATAGTTGGACATCTTAATGGCCCCTTATGGTGACCTGCATTGGGAAGGTCTCCCTTCCAAGAGTATCCTTTTATAGGAACTTTGGAATCTCCCCTCTGCAGTCTGTAAGGTGTGCATTTCAACACTCACCTCCAAGTAGGACAGAATGAGCAGGGCGCAGTTGTACTGGAATTCAACAGTTTTTTTAAGTCCCACCCCTTGATGACATATACTTACATCACTAGAAGGGGCATGAAATGGTATCACGATGAAAATGTTACTGACTCAATGGTCTCATGTTCCTCTAATGCTCACTAAACTACTGCAGCATTGTATTGTCATCATGGCAACAGTCTCATGACCTTGTCTTTGCCTTCACTGAGTGCTCCCACCATGTCTTCAAATGTTGCCCTAAGAAGAGTTGAAAAACATCATTGCATAATCTCCCTCAACTAGTTCAAACAGGTACCTGAGCTGCAAAACAAGCTTGGAAGGTGTCTGTGTGTGAGTGTGTGTGTGTGTGTGTGTGTGTGTGTGTGTGTGTGTGTGTGTGTGTGTGTGTGTGTGTGTGTGTGTGGAGGGGGGGTACTTGAGTCTTATTATGTTATCCCTCCATGCCAGTGGGGCTGACATTGCAGTATGAAATGTTCATGTTCTTTTTTTATACTGCACTCTGCCCAAAAATAACATCTACAATCATCTTGTGAATTTGAGTTTATTTTTATTTCTAAAATGGCACCAATTAAACTATGTGTTACATGTATTTGTAGGGACAGTTCATTTATAAATGCCCATTTTTAAATATAAAACATTTTTGGACGTCTTGCATAATTCATAATTGTTGTTAACACCCCATAAGGATCACACTGTTGAACAGCAAAAATACCCTTTGCTTACTTTTAGTTCGGTTTCAGTTTCCTCACCCTCCATTTTCTTTGCCTATTTTGTATTTTTTTTAAATATTCAGCAGTCTCACGTCATAACTTTAACTGCCAGTGTATATCCTTCAGATGCACAGGTTCATTTCTGAAAAAAAAGAAACACGTGAATTATTTCTTGGCAGTTAACAGTATTAAAATATAAAAGTTAAATTCCTTTCATTGTAAAGTCTTATTTTGTTTTTCATCTTCTCCCCGTCCCCCTACTAAAAAAATGGTACATGCCCTTCTCTTTCAAAAAGCAAAGTCATGTTTTGCTTCTTGTCTCATATGAACTGCTGATCTTAAGTCTTTTAGTAAAATTTCTAAAGTTTTGATTATTTGAAACAATAAGAATACTGTTTAGGAGGCTTTATAGCAAATCCAGCATGCCTCTTATTAAATATTTTTCTGTGCTTTTGCATTCTGTTTCCACCCTTAATCATTGTTCATGAAAAGCTTGACTACTTACAGGCAAGACTCTCACCTCTGTAACACTCCCACAAAATCTGATATCATCGCTGACTACTCTTAGCCCTTCCTCCCCCTCACAGCTAATAGCTAACTCCCTGGAAACAGTTCTTCTAGCTTGAAGTTACTTTTCTTCAAGGTGTGCCATAATAACTATCCACAAACTGTCTGGATATTCCCCCTGTGAATCATCTACTTTATCAAGCATTATTTCAACAGGTTACACATCTCTGCTTTTCTTAGGCAGCACAATTTTACTCTCCTTTCTGATTCCTTCAGCTTCATTTACTTTTTCAGTTTTACACTCCATAAATTCTCTGTATTTGTCTGTCAGTCTGTCTGTTCATCTCTGGGGTTTTTTTTGCAATGCCTCCCTCCTTGCTGGTACATTATTAATAACTCTCTAGCAGATGAAAGTGAAAAATTTTTCCTAGTGATAATTTCTTCCACTATGCATTTTCATCAAATGCAGGATACTGAAGTAATGGTACCAAAATGATCAACAAAAGGAAAGTAAATAAATACATGTATTTATCTAATACTACCTTTGAAAAAAATAAAAGTTTCTTTCATGACCTTTTAGACTGGTGTGTCTTCTTGTTCATTTACACTGACTAGAAAATGTTATTATTGTTCACTTTGTTAAGCCTTTTGAATAATTTAAAATTGCAGTCACTCTTACTCTTTGCATTTTGCCAGGAAATGCATATTTAGTCCTTTGAGATGTCTTAAATTGATCTGGATAAAAATCCTTTCATCATGCTGTTTCCCTCCTTCAAATAGTCTGTAGCACCCTAGTGAATCTGTCTTAATGAGGACTGCAAGACCAACACATTGTTTCAAATGGAATATTGTTATCTGACAGAAAATAAGCAGATTATTTTAGCTTCATAGGTAAGTACTAGACAATCAGTCTTAACAATTATTATGACTGTTACAAGCCAAGCCAATAAACCACATTGGAAAGTTCTCTCCAGCATCAGGGAAATCAATACCAAATACAATGTGTGAGAACTTGAGAGTGACCATCCAGTTATGTAGGTTTACCTTGAAGGTGAAAAGGGTGCTCATCACATTTTCATGCATTGGACAAGATACATAGGTGAATAATATGCTGTGATATGACTCTATTACACCAATCTGTTTTATTTATCTGTTGATGATTTAGGTCCAGTAAGTCCATTAACCATGTATTTGAGGAACAATTTGTTCAGCAAAGGGGTTATTCAGCACATGCAAATCCTGTTATCTGGCCGACTCTTTAAACTGTTATTGCTTGTGAGCCTGCTGATAATTCTCTTTTAAAGCTATGTCATGTACTTTTCCTCTTTCTCCTATTCATCACTGCAGTTGATTATTCGTATGTGACAAACAAAAAATACACATTTCCTGACAATATATTGCTCATAATAAAAATGGTAAGTTTCTGACCCACTACAAACTCTACCATTATTGAAGCTAGCCGTTACCGCTGATCCTCATGTTGTTTTCTGGAGAACAATTTCTTCAGCATATCAAACCAAACCAAATGCTGGCTCATTCGAAGCCTATGATACTCTATATCCATTATGATGTGCTTCATGTGCCAAGCCCATGGACTAAAACAAAATGGTAAGAAGTATAGAATCAGTCTTCAACAAGCATGACTCCTCATGTAATTATCACATTCATAGTATGTCCCTGAAAATTGAGACCATTGTTAAGGCTCTAGAAACCTGTGCTGGTAAACAAAGAAAAAACATCAACCTGATATAAAAATAAAATCTTAAAAGCAAGAAAGCTCATCACTGGGCACCACTTACTAGGGAACAAAAGTTCAATATAATTGAGTACTTTCATCCATTTACTATATAACAAACTTCATCACAATAAATACAAAACATTCAGTTATTCATTAAAATAACAACACATCATAATCACCTGACACTCCCAAACAATAAAAAATTCCCAAACAAATAGCTGTTCATTTTAAACCTACAGCATACAATAAACACACATAAATAATACAAATACATATATATATATATATATATATATATATATATATATATATATACATTTACGATACAATGTTTTGCAAGAAGTAATATATCATATTGTAATAGTTCTAAAATGCATAAATTATTGTTGGTGCATAAAATATGTGTGTGTGTGTGTGTGTGTGTGTGTGTGTGTGTGTGTGTGTGTGTGTGTGTGTGTGGGTATATATATATATATATATATATATATATATATATATATATATATATATATATATACACTATCAGTAATGAAAAAGATTTATAAGTTGATAGGTGTGTACTAGGCTAATGGCCCTGGAGCCTTTACAAGCCTAGCCCATAGGATTACCCTGGGATCCTGCCACCCGACCTTTGTTCCCAGTGCCTCTGTCGAGTAAAGCCACTGGAGTGATCCCTGGGGTGAATTTTCTATTTCCCATCCACTCTTCAAGATTTCTCTTGAAGAGGGCCAGTGAGATGCTCTGCTTGACATGTATGGGAAGTCTGTTCCATAGCATGGGCAGTCTCTGGGTTATGAACCTGTCCCTCTAGCATCTTCTGTTGATTGTGGTAATGAGTTTGAGGTCTCTAGAGTGTGTGGTGTGGAGGGATTGGGATTTCTTTAGATGTAGCATTTCTAACAGAGCTGGGTCAGACATGGCTTTGTAAGTTAAGCAAAGATTGCATCTAAGCAGGCGTTATGAGACAGAGTCTGTCCATATAGGACAAATGCTTAAGGCCTAGGATCCTCTTTGTGAGGTACTTTTGTGGCCTCTCCAGTTGTTGCAGGTGTTTAGTGAGGTACATGCCAAATGGGGCATTGTACTCAATGACTGACCTAATGAGGGAAGAGTAGAGGGAGACACTGACCTCTTTCTTCTTGGATGCAAAACCCTTAGTAATGAGATGTGCCACATAGAAGGAATGTCTGACCACAGTGGCAATGTGGTAGTCAAAAGAGAGGTTGCTGTCAACCTGTCTTCCCAGATGTCTTATAACACCTGCTGTGTTATGTGGACTACCATCAATGTGGTAATTCATGGGAACCAGGTTTTTCCCAAAGTGGATGATGACACATTTTTTTACATTGAGCTTAAGGCCATGGTTCTGACACCAGTCGTTGGTCTCAGTGAGGCCTTTCTGTAGGATGTCAACATCACTTAGGCAGTTAATAATAGCTCCCAACTTGCAATTGTCTGTGAACTTTGTCAGCCAGGGTCCCTTCCTGTTGGCCTGGACTTCAGAGAAGTAGATACCAAACAGGAAAAGACCCAGGACTGAATCCTGTGGGACTCCACTCATAACTGGTCAGCAGTCTGTCTTGGAGTCACCAACTTTCACACTGTGGGTTCTACCTGTGATCCAGTTTGCAACCCATCTAGTGATATAAGGGTTGATGCCTAGCTTAGTGAGTTTTGCTATGATTCCTGAGTGGGAATGATATCAAAGGCCTTGGCCAGATCAAGGTAGGCTGTATGAACCACCTTGCCTTCCTCCACAGCTCTGGTGACTGACTCAGAGAAATTGACCAAGTTGAGCAGGCATGATCTACCCTTCACACAACCAAACTGTGTGAGATCCAGAGTTTGGAGAGTCCCTATATCCTTGTTTATTAGGTCCATGATGACGCATTCCATTGCTTTGCATATCAGACTCATCAGGTTAATGGGGCGATAGTTCCCAGGGTTTGTAGTCACTCCTCCTTTGTGGAGAGGGATGACTGTAGCAGTGTGCCATTCAGTAGGGACAAAGCCTGAGGTGAGGCTGTGATCAAACAGGGCACACAGGTGAGGTGCCAGTTCACTCTGTAGTTCATGTAGAACACAGCCAATGATATTGTCAGGTCCCATAGAAGCTGTATTCTTGGCCTAGGACAGTGCTGTTTTAACCTGTACAGCAGTAATACAGGGTGCCTGGCAATCTACTGGTATTGTGACTGGTCCTTCGGAGGGGAGAGGGGTAAAGCTGGCACTAAATCTGTTGGCCAGTATATTGGCAATATCTGTTGGCTTGATATAGGAGGCACCATTGTGCAGTAGCTCATAGCTAATCTGGGTATTGACGTGGAGATTCTTTACATAATTATAGAAGGCCTTGTGGTTGTTTACTATCTGCTGCAATTCTGTTTTCATAGCTAGCTTTAGAGGTTTGATGAAAGTAATGTACATAATATAATATCTTCTTCTTCTTTCGGCTTTTTCCCGTTTAGGGGTCGCCACAGCGGATCACCTGTCCGCACATTGAATGGCAGTGGAGTTTTACGGTGACGAGTTGCCAGCCCGGCGCCCAACCTTCCACAGAAGGCACACTCACACACACACCTAGGGCCAATTTAGAGTGTCCAATCCACCTGCAGCATGTCTTTGGGATGTGAGAGGAAACCGGAGCACCCGGAGGAAACCCACGTGACCACAGGGAGGACATGCAGACTCCGCACAGAAGGCACCCCAGCCGAGGATCGAACCGGAGAACCTCTTGCTGTGTGGTGGCAATGCTAACCACTGCACCACCGTGGCCGCCCTAATGTACATAATATAATATAATATAATATAATATAATATAATATAATATAATATAATATAATATAATATAATATAAAAAAATGGGTCTTAGACCACAAAACTCAAAACATAAAATAAAGATATAATAAAAGATATATTACTGAATTTAAAATGTTAACACTGAACTTCACTTTATACATCAAATTCTGCTAGCCCAAACCAGGACAGTATTAAGTGATATCTTAACACTAAATCCAGGGGACTCATTAGCATTTAAGTTAATTTGCCAGAACAATTCTCTGGATTCTAATCTCACATCCCTGTTGGCACCTCCATCAAATGAGTCACTCTTTCAAGTACACAGAATAAAATTTTTTAAAACCTTCACATGTTATTAAATGGTGATGGTATGCATTACTGGTATTGTGTCTTTTAATGGCATATACATGCTCATAACTGTGGCTCCTGAGTTGCCATTCAGTCTTCTCAATGTAGAGAGTCATGTCAAACACAGCGGAATGTAAACAACTCCAGTGGTATTACAGTTACATTTTCATTTTTTTAAATAACTATGGGGAGTAATACAACATTCACATTTGTCTCCATGAAAAATAATCTGATTTAGGAGCATGGCCCACATTTATTTAGACCATATTTAGAACTATATAACCCAGTATTCTCAATAATGTTTTTAATATTTTTGCCTTTCTTATATGCAGCCCAAGGCAATTTCCCTACCTTTTCATTCATTCCACATGAAGTGAATACCAGCTTCCAGTTTTTAATAATAACATCCCTGGCTTTAGTACACAGGTCATCAAATGGTATAACCATAGCTTGCTCATAATTATTATATCTCTTAATATTCTTAGCAACACATCAATCTAGGGGAGTTTTCTTCCATAAAATGGCAGAATAATTTGAGTCATGGTGGCTAATGACTATTTCTCATATCTCAAAGATTAGTTCCTTTGGTTACTCTCTCTCAATAAACAAATTCAGAAGTAAATCTGCTTCTTTAAAAAAACAGCATTGCCAGAAGTCAATTTAGACAGGGGTGTGAGCTTTTAAAGTGTAGAAAGCCATTTGAGAAAGTGGGTTTCCTATGTACATTTGATTTATATTTCAGTTCAACAAGATCCTTCTCAATAATAATATCTAAATAGTTAATATTATCAAAAATGAATTACGTAAAATGTAAACATCAGTCATTTGATAGGTTAAACATTATTGCAACATCTTGTCACCTTTCCAAAAAAATTAAAATATCATCCAAGAACTGTAGATACAAAAGAATATTGTCCCAAAACCAGAATCTCATAACATATTGTTCCTAATACCAGATTACAATATTTACAAACACAAGGGCCAATGCTGCTCCTATGGCAACAATATTCCTCCTCAAAGAAGACAAAGTTATATTATAAAACTATGTCCATCAAATCTATGAACAAACTGATTTCATTCTGAGAAAACACTGTCCCAGTATTCAATGCCACATGAAATCAGTCCAACCTCAATGTATGTGGGATCAGCAAACATAAATCTTTAACATCAATAGTTACAAATCCTAAATCCTTATGAAACTCAGCTCCTGCTATCCTTCTCAAACAGTGCCAGGAGTCTTTAAGTTCATGTACTTTATCTAGAAAAAAGGATTTTAACTTTTGTCCTCCACTAATTTGCCTAAAGGATCTACTTTAGTGCCACAATTGGATGTAAATGAGGATCAACGATAGTTTTATTGGGTTTCTGGCATCACAACAATAGCTGGGGTGACTGGCTTACTAACCTCTAAATACCTAATTATAGGTGGGGGAAGATCATGATCCAAAGTAATTCCAGTCAGCATACTATATATTTTAGCAGATGCAACATTTGCTTCATTTTAGGTGACTGAAAAAAATTCCATTTTGTTCAAAAATTCATGAAATTTGCAGTAGTGATTATGAAGACCACTGATTACATATTTAAGATTTTGTGATGTAAATAGCCCGATCCTGGGATAGTTGTCTTAACAGAATAGTTTGTTATTAGTGAAATTATAACATATTTTATAAGGTCTAGAATGTTCCAAGCACCTTAAATCATGCTCACATAGCCTCTCAGACAAAGACACAGGGGGAATAACTGGTGGATTAAATGGACTGGGCTGATGGATATCCACATTAACTTTTCTATCACTGTCAAACAGTAGGTTTAAATTCAATTTTCTATCAAACAACTTGTGTTGTAGCATGCTTTCAACCATATCATGTCCCTTTGATGGGATAAATGTAAACACCTTTTGGAAAATTTCCACAAGTTCATCAGTAATGGGAATATTGCTGTATTTAAATATTTTAAAACACCTGGCATCAACTACCAGGGAACATCACAAAATAAGTTGCCAAAATGGGCAAATCCTAATATTGACTCACCCCTCCCTCTCCCCTTTCCACAGCATTTTCTTCTTCCCATTGAGTTGAATGGGAGGGTCTGATACCTCCTCCCCTAAGAATTATTGCTTCTCCTGAATCTGAGGGGACCTATGTAGTAATGGTGGATGGGAGTAAGGGTACATTTGGGGTTATTAAAAATCCTGATCCTCATAAACAATTTCATCACAACACTTGTTCAGAGCATCCATGGTAGCAGTTGTAATTCCTAACTGGTTGTGATAAGCCACACTGTTGTTATGAATATTATGTAAAGGTTAAGCTAACTTTTTCTCATATGTTAATTTATCTCATACCAATGTTTTGCCTTTCTTTTCTTAATCCCCTTGCATTTGCAATCAGTCCTACTATGCATATACTATATTGCACCTGGTACTAAGAAAACAATGCATAATTAATAATCTCTTGCTGTAAAACCTTAATTTCAAGTTTTAGTTTTTATAAAGTCTAGTATTGTCATGTATCAAAAGATTTATAAGCTCAAAACCATTCTTATCAAAAAGTTCTAAAAGGTCTCTGTGTAGTAATGAGCCATTCTTTAAGCCTTTAGGAAATTTTCAGGTCCATAAAACTTTTGGCACTCCTCTCAGCACTGATAGACTCATTCAAAAACATACCTGTTTGCAGGCCTCAAAAACGTGTCAATAATTTTTCCAGCTTAGATAGTTTCACTTTTAAAGTCAATCTTACCTTGCCCCTTTCCTTAGTAGAGTCATGTATTCCATTCCTCAACACCTGTAGTTGATTCAACCACTTCATAATATCCTAGGGTGTTGGTTATCTGCAACCATACTGGAAAAACTCCTAGGAACTGAATCAGTCACCATGCTGTTACATACAGCTCCCTGGGGCAAAGTATTAACAACCAATTGAGAGGGTGCAGCCTGCTGTGCAGATCCCATTTGTCCTATTTGGTCAGCAGTACTGCCACCACCAGGAATATTAGTGAGGTCTTGATGCTTATTAACAACACATGAGATGAAAAGTGCTTTGATTAAATTTTACTTTCTGGTTGTTCCAGAGTTGTCGTTTTTCGCTTATTTCATCTGTTGTTTATTCTGTTCTCCTGTTTGGGTCTACCACATGAGTGTTTTCAGTTATCCACTGCAATGATTTTTAATGATTCAGCCACTTGCGTTAATTATCCAACAAGAGCAGACAAATCAACTGGCGCAGCCAGACCAATTTCAGAAACCGAATGCTCCCCTATATTATCATTCCCAGTGTTCACCATGTTACCTTAGTGTAAATCTGTGTTGACAATGAACTGTCCTGTGATTGTCATGTATCCATTGTTGTAAGGAAGTCCTTTATCATTACATAGCTTATATCTAAAGGCATGGCTTCCAATCCAGGGATGTATTTGTTCCACTCTATTCAGTTGTCGTTAGGCTGATTACTGAGTATAATACCCTTTGCAGAATGTACATGTGCAAACACTTGTCACAAATGGAATGACCCAAACATTTTTGCACTAAAAGAAAATAATGTCCTGAACTGTAAAAAGTGTACAGACCATCTCAAAGCCTTATCCCTCTTCTCAGTATCACAGAGGCTAGTGAGAGGCTGCCTCTGCCTAGCGTATAAAGCATCAACAGACCCTATTCTTTTAGACCTGATACACATTCACAAGCTTTATGGTATCACAAACATCTGCTCAAGGGATCTCAATCTCTTTTGCAAAACAAATAAAATATGTTGGAAGGATAGTTTGTATTACAGAGAAAACCATTTATATTTCAGTTTCTAAAGGAAAGTACTTCTCTTAGTTTATTCAAATGTAATTTAGATAAATGGATGGGTAACTGCAAACTCACCCCCAGTTTAGCACATTTGTCTCTCATGGAGTGGAGAAATGTGATTGTCCCAAAATAACTTTGCTTGGCATATATCTAAGCTATCTGTATGCAAAATATAAGAGCTAAAAAACTACCATGAGAATTTAAGATTAGGCTTCTTAAGGTTACATAGCCTAGAAAGTATCTATGAACCTATTAAGTTGAGATATATGTAATTCTCAATGTTCCTGTGATCCAGTACTTTTGTGTCAGCATTGAATAGATCATTCATTTTGTTTAAAGTGACCTAGCCTCTATAAATCAGTGTGAGCTTGTGTCTTGAATGCTAGTTGTCTGTTGCAAGTTTGCTCTTTTAACACAAATAATGGACGGCAAATGCTCTGTTCCAGAAATCTTAAGCTAGGCAAATAATAAATCCTTTCTAGTGTGTCACTTTCATGCTTGTTTAGGGGATCTGCATATTATTAGTTTGTTTTTTCTGACACGAAACATTGTGTCAGTATCAGAATATCTATTTAATACTCTATTCGATGATCTTAAAATTTCTTTATTTTAATTTCCTAACAATCAGCAAATGAGCTGCAGCATTTTCTCTTCCCTAACATCATTGCTGTATAAGTTACTCAAAACCCCATTTTAGTTATAAAACAGTAACCAACCTAGTCACCAAACAAACAAAAATAAATAAATAAACAAATGCCACATTAATCATTTTTTATGTGGTAGATCAGATCCCTTGCATTAATGACCACGGGGAATTCATTCTTTAACATCACTCACTGTCTCCTCCTTCCACCCATATCTATTTTCATTAATTTTTGATAGCTCTGTTACTTTTACTTTTTTATGTAATGGGTTGATGAAGTATGGTTTGAAATCTAATGAAATTATTTTGGTGTCTTTTCCCTTGCATGCTAGTCATAATTCCTTTACTGCTTTGCTCTGCTATAATTCTGCTTTGATCACAGAGGATTTCCTTTTCTTCTCTTTCTCATTTTATGAGATGATGAATGATTTTGTATTTCAACTAGTTTTTTGTATGTTTCATTTAATGAACAATTTTACCCACAATGCAATCATTGATGCTTCATATTTTTTCCAGTTTAGCACGCAGCTCAAAGTAGTGCTATTAAGACATTAGCTTGTTTCTCTAGGCAAGCCATCTAAAGTCTAATGCCTTTAGCTTGTTTGACTCCTACATATTTATGTAGAGCAAGAAACACAAGTTGTTTGTTATTAAGTTACAGCTGCCTATCTACTTCCAGTTTTGAAATTCTGCCTATAGCTCCTTTTGAGAAAAATAGTGTTCCAAGACAATTTCATACTTTTTCACTGCAGAATACGTATTTTGATGTATAATCAGTTTTATACTAAAGTAAAATGGCTATTTCTCTGCAAAAACTCTAGTATTTATTAATATCATATAATACCATTTTAACTCAATATCCAAAGTCTGCTTATTATGTTTAAGAATTTTAATTGCCCTTGGGTCCTCCAAGATGCATTGTTTTCATTAAACAGAATTGTGTAGTACTTCGCTATCTACAGGCTGAGAATAATATAGTGGAATGTCATGCAGTGAGAGTAAATGGGGACATGCACACAGTTAAAAAAATATTTCACAGGATTTATTCTCATAGGTTAATCTGTGTGGTTTTCTGTTTTTGATACTAATTGTGCTAAACTTGGAAGAGCACATTTTTGCAAAAAAATAATGGTTTTGTGAGTCTTTGCCTAGAGCTGTTTGTATATTATTATGTTTTCTGTGAGTCAACACTGATAATTAACAGAATTAATAGTGCACCTTGATCTTAATGTGACTGCCTTCTTACTGTCAGGGTATGTTTCATCTGTTTCTAAATCTTCATTAAAGAACATTAAAATCCTGTAAATACAACTGAGATTATTTGTCTAATATTTGTAATTTATGCTGCAGTTTTCTAATTTAGCTGTTTCTAGCTAGTTTTGTATAACTGGTTATATTATTTTCAAAATATTGCAAATAAAACATCTAAATGTTTTACTCCACTTCTTGGCCTGAAAAAATCCATCAGCCTTTTCACAACATGCTTTGTCCATTAGAATGGCACACTGGATGATTTCTGAGACAGTATGCCAATTAGGATAAGGTCACTGTTCTCACTCAAATTTGCTGCTAAGGTCAAGCCATCACTTTTGAAGCACTGGTTTTATATGTAAAGATCAGACATTTTTTATATGTGTTCTAAATATTAAAATAAAACAAATGATATGTGACTGACTGCAACAATTTATCCACTGCAGTATCAATGACCCACTTCATATTTACTGGTGAAAAGCCAGTAATGTATATAACAAATCCGCTCTCTGATTTGCAACCTGCTTAGTTCATTTCTACTCTCAGCACTACAGCTAACTTCTGTGTAAGAGTGTATCAATTAAAGGCCTTTTTTTCCTCAGGCAAAGAAAGATGAATATCAAACTGTGTACCATTTCTGTTCACTTTATATCAGCTATGTGTTGTCTTAGTGCATAGCTATAGCTTCTATACTGCTGTCATTTCTATGTGCAATGAATGCGGGATTATTTTAAGTTGTTATGTGATGAAAGATTTGCTTACAATTGGATGTCATATTTCAGTTTACTTCCTGTATTTAAATAGGCCCAAGAGGATTATCACATAGATGTAGCTTGACGCATTCATTAGTCATGTCAGAAGAAGTGTTTGTGTACATTTCTGAGTCCCAAATATTACAGGTACTTTTAAGGATCATAAAGATGATAATCTCCATTACACACACACACACACACACACACACACACACACACACACACACACACACACACACACACACATGAAGTATAAATCTCAAGGACAAAGGTCATCTTGTAACAATTATTTATCAAAAAGTTAAACTTTCGCTTTAAATAGATATGATTAATAGATTGTTTGAATTGGGGTCCTAATGACAGCCTTGCTGCTTTTGCTGCTACTACATCTAGATTTAACGTTTTAGTGCCTGGCCTCAATAGAATGCAGCATTTGTTTAATTTTGAAATTATACCCTTGTTGTATTATATGGTTCTTAGGTTCATAGGAGGTTACTTGGCTAATGATCCTAGGGACTTACCCTAATTGACCATAGTTAGATGGTTGTTTTTAGCAGAAAGAGATTCTATGATTAGTACCGACTACCCCTGTCCATGAAGAACATAGGTGCCACCTCTGGGGTGAATTTACAGTCACCCATCCAATTGTCAAGGTTCTGCTTAAGTAGGGTCAGAGGAGCTCTGCTTCAGATGAAGTGAGAGCTTATTCCAGAGAAGTGGCAATCTCTGGGAGATATATCTGTCTCTCCAAAATGTTTTGTCAATATCACAGGTAGGTTGAGATCCCTGGAACTAGTGGCTCTTGTCCCATTTGCCTTGTGGATGGGTAGCATTTCCATTATAGCAGAGTCAGAGACTACTCTGTAGGCCAGGCACAGGTCACCTCTCAGTAGCCTGTATGATGCACAGTACAGTGACAGGGCTATTAGTCTTTTCATATAAGTCATGTTTTGGATGCCCTGGATTCTCTTAATTAGAAACCTATGTGGTCTCTCCAGTTGGTGCAGGTGTCTGGTGGGATACACAGAAAAAGGAGCATTGTGCTCAATTAGTGGTCTGATAAGGGTTGAATACAGAAGACTTATAACTTTAGTTTGCTATTCTTAGTCTTGGATGATGTAGATCAATATGTATGTATGTACCTTTAAGAAGCTATCTAAGGGCTTGCAAAGGTGTATAAATACTGAGCACGTGTGAGCCTGACTGCCATTTTATAGTTAGCTGTTGAGATATAAGCATGTCTGTATGTAAGCTCAGCCTAACAACTTCATTCATATTTTATGATGCCACTATCCATCCTTATGTTTTTATATGTATTAAAGCATCTAAACTAAAACTCCAGCCTTCTTGTTATACATGTTAGAGATTAACGAATGGCAGATGAGATGCCCTTATTTATGAGATGCACAATGTAAAAGGCTTTCCTTACCACTACAGACACATGGTGATCAAGTTTAAATTGCTATCAACCTGTGTTCCCAAGTCTCACACCACTGGGTTTGAGCTTAGAGGGGTACTATCTACATTATAACTAGCAGGGGCTACATCTTAGCTAAAGGGGATAATGAGGCATTTTTTTGCACTTAGTTTTAGTTTGTGACTTTGGCACAAATCATTTGTCTGTGTCAGCCCTTCTGCAATATTTACATCATTGGGGGACTCAATGATTGCACCCATTTTGCAGTCATCTTCAAACTTGGTAAGCCACTACTCATCTACTTTCACATGGACCTCAGAGAAATAGGTTTCAAACAGTAGAGGGCACAACACAGATCTTTGTGGTAACTGGTCTACTGGTGGAGGTGAACACCCCAATTTTGACAGTGTGCATATTGTCAGTGAGCCAGTCGGCTAACCTTCTAGTAATGTATGGGTTGATTCCCAGCTGTGAGAGTTTCTCAATGATCCCTGAGTGGGAGATTGTGTCAAAAGCCTTGGCTAAATCAGGATAAGTGGTATGTACTGGTTTGCCCTCATTCAGGGCTTTGGTGACATTCTCAAAGAAGTCCACCACATTTAATAAGCAAGATCTACCCTTGGGAGTATCTGATTTTTTTAACATTGTACTAGAGTAACATTTAATATAATGGCAATGCACCTAGCCTCCATGTGTACCAGCTTTGAACCCATCAAAGAGAGAGTTTCATTGTTCTCCCATTTTATGACAGGGCAACATTTTCAGATTAACAACATCCTAAACTATAATATTCTCTATTGCAAAATAATCTTATTTGCACAGGTGAGTACACTTATGCATCTGTACATTTTTCAATCACAGTTTCAACTGCAAGAAATGTCTCAAATACAGGCTATCACACAGCATGATGCCAGAATCATAAGATCACATGTACAAACACAGTAAGTCAATGCAAACTCTGATAACTACATACTGAAAGTTTTACTACAATAAGTAAGTAAAATTGAATAGCAAAACCATGTAATCAATGCGTGTGTGTGTGTGTGTGTGTGTGTGTGTGTGTGTGTGTGTGTGTGTGTGTGTGTGTGTGTGTGTGCACGTGCATGTGTGTGTATTAAATGATGATAACCTATTTACTCCAGAGATCCTAAATTACCATACGACCTTGACTTCTGAGCTCCCACTCATATTAGAAATATTTTGCAAATGTGTTTTAAGCAGACTTTAAGTGAATATCCCCTGTGTTACATAACTTATCTTTTATACCCGGAAGAATACAATTTCAGGTCTCCCAAATATTTAGCTTTTGTCTTTTTTCCTGAAGAAACTGAATCATTTTGACAGCCCTTCTTATTACTGCCTTTGTATATTGTATATCAGAGCTTTAGTATAGCTGAATGAGGTGTTGATAAATAAATATTTCATCTCCTTAATTTGGCATTTGGCTCACTTATTTTCTCAGTGCAGATGCACCATGTTACATTATTCTACTTTGTAGGTGCTCAGCTCAGTGACTTGTACTTTTTTCATTGTCCCTTCCCCAGCACTCAGTAGTATGTGTGCCTTTTTTAAATATTTGACCCATCAGTGAACAGGTGCATCCTCGTCACCAACTCTTAATAATGTTACTAGTGAAACTTATTCTGTCAAATACAGCAAATCACTGAAAAATCCTATCTGAAGATCTTTCCTGTTCTATAGATGTTTCAGTTGACATATCTTGTAATTTCTTTATAACTGACCTTCTCAAACCATGTAATTCTGACTAAGACAAATCTTTACTAAGTAATTTTCTCAACCAGATATTGTACTGAATTCTGTTAGATGTCTCTCTCTCTCCTTTTTATGTACTTTCTTGAATGTAGTAGAAATAAGCAAGAGAAGAGGAGAGAAAAAAAACAGTTAATAGCTATACGACAAAGTAATAATCACCACATGTGATTGCATTTAGATAAACCCTCTACTGCATATAATCATAAAACATTTATAAAGTTAAAAATGTACGAACAGGGAATAGAAAATGAGATGACATCTATCTGAAAAAAAGAAGCAGAGTGCAAGATTCTCAAATTCTTAAACTCTAAATCAGGCCAACTTGTATATTCATGCTTCACAATCAGGCATATAGCCATGCCAGTAGTTTTGCTATTATATCTCATCACTAAGGGAGAAATATTTAAAATTTTAACTCATTAGTCTGTATTTACAAATTTTACTCCCTTTTAACATAGTGTGCAAGTCATCAATATCTGTTGGTATTGATTTTGATTTGCAAGAGGTTTATGAGTATTTTTTAAAATTTAGAACATTTTTAATATTCACACTAAATCAGGAAAGATTTACTGATAAAAATAATTCTATAAACTAAAAAAAGTATTTAGTAACTGGTAAAGTTAAATGCTAATAGTAATGGAGGGGTGAACAGTCCAAGCAGGGGACTGCCCGCTAAGACTATTCCATTATGGTGAAGGTCGCCTGATCAAAGAATCACCTAGGGCGCTACGTGAGGTAGACAGCAGGAACCCTGAAAAATAGATGCCCAATCCAGGAAGTACTCAATCATGGATAACAGGTTCTGCAGAGGGCTTGAAACTCTCTCAGATAAAAATATAAACCACAAGAAGACAAAACTCAGTTCAACTCAGCATGGCAGGAGAAAGCCCAATTGCAACATCTTTGAACCAGAGAACTTGGAACTTGATGAAGGGATCAGATGAAAGCCAAAAAGAAGTTAGGGCCTTGACAAGGGAAATCCTGACTGCTAAATCCATTACATGGATTGGCACTTGGCATGTTCATACAGCCTATAGCACTGGTAGACTGGCACAAATTATACACGAGATGAAACATTACAATCTATTGGTTGTTGGAATCAGTGAAATGTGATGGACTGGATCAGACAAGATTATTTGATGTCACCATTCTGTTTTCAGGTGGCAATGGGCAAGAGAATGGAGTTGGCATACTGCTTAATTGGATGTTGTATGATATATTTAATACTAACACGTATGAGGAAGTTACTAGAAATGAACTTAATGCGGCATATAGGAGGATTAATGTATAACTGAATTATTTATTTTTGAAAAACAGGATTGATGATGATGTTTACAACTATTTTCATGTTATTTTCCCTTCTGTCCCTTCTATTTTTGGTGCTCCTTAAATTCACAAGAATGTGCCCAACCCACCTTTTCGGTCCATAGTTGATGGTTGTAATTGCATCACCGGTTCCCTATTAGAAGACCGAAGATGCATTCTTTCAAATGCATCTTGGTCGAACTCAAAAGCCTGAAATGGCAAAATATCGAAGTGGATTTTGAGCGAATTCTTTCCCTGGAAAAGAATTTGCTTGGCTGCTTCATTACTTTGCCGTTTTTGGCACTGTAGTATGGTCTCAGAGTTGGCATATTTAAGTAGGGGGGGTGGGCAAAGTTCCCCATTAATGTAATGTGTAAAGTGTTTTTGTTTTTGTTGAAACAGTGATTTTTTTTCCCTAGAAAAAAAAAATCGCTGTTCTGACAATTTGAAATTGTAAGCTTTCGCTTACATAGGGTTGATTAATCACAGTTCACTTTTTTAAGAATTCAGTGATCTAATATAAACCCGCATCACCTATGCGTGTGCAAAATTCCTTGATAGTAGGTTCAAGAAATATTTGGATGGCAAACGCAGATATGCAAAGATTCATGGCACTTAACTTAAACAAGGATATTGAGTACCCTAGTGAGGTGTTATTTTTGACAGTTGATGTCCCGGATCTTTTTTCTGTAATACCACAACAAAAGGGTATTCAAACAATAGAGCAATTTTTGTTTGAGCAAAGGGTGCCTCAACCAGTGATCAATCTTTGTTCTGATTTGCTTGATGTGGTCCTTTCTAATAAGTATATTATGTTTAATAACAGCTACTATTTACAAAAGGTGGGGGTTGCGATGAGGTTGCCTTGTGGGACCATTTTTGCCAATCTGGTGATGGCATAATGGGAAAAGAAGTATATCCTGGATAGTGCTTTCTCTAGTAAAATTGTTTTATATCTCCAATTTTTGGATGATATTTTTATTCTATGGAAGGGCACTCAACAGCCTGCAGAAGAATTTTTGGTTTATATTAACAGCACCATGCATTATCTACAATTCACACATACCATTGATTATCAGGAAATCAACTACTTGGATGTTAATCTTAGTAAGGATAGTAATAATGGAAGATTTGTAGTGAAAATACACAGGGCATCCAGTTATTCAAATTATTTCCTCCATTACACCAGTTCCCATCCTTCAATTAACAAAAGAGCAGTCGTTAAGGGGAAATTGGTTTGCGCCGCTGGAATGGTGAGTCTGGATGAGGATTTTTTGTTGGAGTGTAGGAATCTTGTGGCATGATTACAAATAGGGGTTACCCGACAGGATTGTTGAATTAGTTGTTTGTAGAAGTCAGGCTTAAAAGGACTAACCCCCATCCTTAATTCGCAAAGTTGCTTGCCAGATATTCGGAGCAAGTGCTCTTATAAGGAAATAGATTATGCAACTGCCTTCACTACAACTTTTAATGTACATTTTTATGAGATTAAGGCAATTATATTAAAGAATTGGAGGTTTATTGACAATAATACTGGCTTATGTAATAAGTTTCAGGACGGGATTAAAATGATAGCAAGGAGGCATAGAAATATAAAGAACTTTATCAAGATGTGCCATAACTCCAATAAAATATCAGTAGAAGGTATGAAGAAATGTGGGATGTGTAATTTTTGCAAGTTCATGTTCCAGGGTCACTCAGTAGAAATCAATGGTAAAAAAATATTTTATCCATCACAAATTGAATTGTAATTCTGAGGGCGTTGTATATGTAGCCAAGTGTAGGGAATGTCTGGCCTATTACATAGGAAAGACAAAAAGATCCCTAAAAGAAAGAGTATATGAGCATTTATATGCTATTAGGAAAGGTAATTTAACAAATGCCCTTGGAAAGCATGTACATGTTAATAGAGAGCATGAGTTTGAGTTTTCTGGCATCAAGCAGGTTTATGAGCAACCTAGGGGAGGTCCTTGGATGCTATATTTAGAAAAGGCCAAATTAATGTGGCAACTTTCCCTGCATTCTTATGTTTGGCCAGGACTCAATGATTACCGTGCAATTAATAGTCTATTGAAACTAAGAGCATTGCTTAGGTAGGTCAATGATTGCTCTTCATTATATGTATTTTGTTTAAAAAATGTATAATATTCTTAGGTACAATGTCTTTAAAACATTTTATAAGACATATATATTCTGTATAGGACATATGCTATTTTATAGGGTAATTTGTATATACAACAATGAATTTATCTCAAGTTGTTTAGGTGTTTTTCTTATTTGAATTTTTTGTATATGTTATTAATATGTATATATTTCTGTCTTGTATGTAGATTTTAAGGTCAACATTAATAATATCTATTTAGTATATTTTATATATATAGGTTTATGGATGACTGTGACATCATTTCCTTTTGGGTAATAGAAGGGGGTGTGAGTTTTAGAAGGTTATTTAAGGCATTGTTTTTTACTGTATTTTGGTCTGATGAAGTTTGCTATTTAGCAAACGAAAAGCACTTCACCTAATAAAGAATAAGAATAGAGGAATTTGGCTCATTTATCCTGGCTGCTTTTTTTGTTTTTAAGGAGGCATCAAAAAAACTTTAGTCAGTTGAGAAACAATCAGTGACAGAATTATTTCAGTATGCCTACAGAGCCATTTCACCAAACTAAGGTTACTTCAAGTTTATGCACCAACAGACGCCACTACAGATACTGAAAAGGAAGAATTTTATGAACAGCTTCAATATGTGATTACCTCACTTCCCAGTTATGACCTTAGAATTGTGACGGTGATTTCAGTGCTCAAATCAGAAGGAACAGAGAGGGATTTGAACATGTCATTGGCTCCCTGCTTTAGGAAACAGAATAGATAATGGTTATAGATTACTGGAGTTCTGTAGTGACAATCATCTTAAAGTTGGGGGCAGCATATCTGAACTTAAAGTCATTGATAAGGCAATATGGCATTCACCCAATGGATATATGGTGAATCAGACTGATCCCATTTGCACATCTCATCAATGGGTGAGTATGCTTCAAGATGTCAGAGTACAATGGGAAGCTGTCACATCTGATCACTACCTTGTGGTTGTGTCAATGAAAACAAAATTGAAGAACCAAAAGAAAAAGCCAGTATCTCCTCGATTTAGCACTGACATGTGGATGTCACCTGACATGCAAAGCAAATGCAACATCAAGGTCCAAAACTGAATCTCCGCGCTAAAGAGTGTAGATGGTGACATTGAACAGCAATGGGAATAGTTCAAGACAATCATCAAAGAGAGTGCAAAAGCAACAATTGTGTATAGGAGACGCAAAAGAAAAGCATGGATAACAGATGAAACTTGGAAAGCCATTGATTCATCACATGCCTGCAAATGAAGATGAGCGCAGGCATACCAAACTGGCCAGTCATTAGACACTGTGATTGATTATAAACAGAAAGATAAACTGGTCAAAAAGATGTGAAATAATGACAAAAATGTATGGGTTGAGAAACTGGCAACAGAGGCAGAAACAGTGGCAGTGATTGGAAATTCCAAGGCATTATATCATGTTGCCAAAGAACTTACAGACGATAATAAACAGAGGCCACCTATTAGATTAGAAAATGGAAAAACTGCAGAAACACAGGAGGAACAATTAAAGAGATGGCAAAAACATTTTGAATCTGTGCTAAACTGTCCCATACTAGATGATCTGCATGACTTTGGCAATGGTGGCCAAGTGTCAACAAAGATTCTGGATGTGAACTTGGCAGACTCTAGTGAGATTGAAGTAAAGGAAGCCATAGCCAAACTACAGAATGGAAAAGCTCTTGAAACAACCAGATACAATCAAAGTAGCTATGGTATGCTACGTCTTCAGTGGAATAATTTACATGTCTCTTGAACAACATATGGACTCAAGAAAAGGTACCCAATGAGTTAAAAAGTGGCATTATCATCCCTTTACCAAAAAAAGGAGATCTTAGAGGCTGCATGAATTGGCATGGAATCACATTCTTGCCAGTCCCAGGAAAAGTTTTCTCCAGTGAATTACTGAATAGGCTGAAAGGAGCAGTTGAGGACAGACTCAGACAGGAACAGGCTGGATTTAGATCAGGTTGATCCTTCACTGACCAGATATTTGTACTAAGACAAATTATAGAAAACCAACAGCATGGAAAAAACTGTCATTGTCAACTTTGTGGACTTCAAAAAAGCCTTTGACTGTATACATAGGTTATCACTATGGCACATCTTGGTGGAATACGGGATTCCTCCAAAATTCACAACACCCTTTAAGAGTCTGTATCAAGACAAGTGCACAGTTTGGGTGAATAATGAGTACAATGACTGGTTTGCGGTAGTCACTGTTGTATGACAGCAATGTATATTGTTGCCCTTATTGTTCACAATAGTTATTGATTGGTCATGCAGAAAGCATTACATGGAAACTCAGTAGGACTGGAAGGGATTGATGACAACAAGCTATGTGACTTGGCCTTTGTTGATGACATAGCTCTTATTGATACAACATGGAGTGGAATGCAGATAGTGACCACATCAGTGGAAAAACAGGGTGGGATAATAGGCCTCAAAATGAATCCTGACACATGCAAAGTGTTGGTCAGTGAAACATGGAATGACAACAAAGATATAATGGCTGCAGGATCAATATTAGACGACAGAGAACTTCTGCTATCTGGGCAGTTTCATCTCTCATACAGGTAACTGTGAGAAAGAAGTGATGGTTAGACTTGGAAAAGCAAGTGCAGCATTCAATAGACTTTCTAAAAGCTGGAGATCAAAAACATTGCACTGTCCACAAAGGTGAAGCTATACCAAGCACTGGTACTGTCTACACTCTTATATGGCACTGAGCTATGGCCAGTCACAGCATCAGTCATGAGAAAACTTGAGGCTGCTCATCATAAGTAGTAAAGATGCATTTTGGGATTATCGTGGAAGGCAAAGTAAAATATGAGAGTGTTAGGGAAAGAACACAACAACAAAAACTTGAAAATATCATTACGGTAAGAAGACTACGGTGGTTTGGTCATGTTAACTGTAAGGACACTAGCAGGATTCCTATACAATCCCTCAACTAGGAACTAGTTGGATACAAGAGAAGATGAGGCAGACCTTGACAAAACTGGAAAGAAGTTGTAACAAGAGACCTCCATTGCCTGAATATCACTTGGGATGAAGCTAAAGAAACAGCAGCTAATAGGAAAGAGTGGCATCAACTTGTGGCCCAATGCATCTTAAATTCAGGGTAAATTGAAGACCGAAGACAGTTAAATGATGCATCTTTGTAGTGTAGATGATGACCAAAAAAAATTCCTAAGTTAGAAGCTAAGTATCAAAAAAATATAGAAGTACAGCTATTATAAACAATAGCTTGTCTATGTAGACTGATTAAGAATATGTTGATATACTTAGCCATAGCAGATATTGGGAGAAATAGGATTTTAATCTAGTGCAAGAAAGTATCATAATATATATTTTGCTGAAAGGTGTCCCTATAGCTTGCTTTCCTTTGAGTACAAGAATCTGGCAAAAATTAACCAGTCTGTGGAACTATGGGTTTAATAGCGATAGTTTACATTTAATAAAAGTTGAATATGAGGGTAGCAATGATGGGTGTCTTGGTTTGTAAATGTTTTCATTTGTTTCTTTATAGCTTGCAATCATTATTGTTAATAATTTGCCTGTTATAGCACCTGTGCTATTTGTGACTATTTATTTCTGTCACTTTATTGCAATCTGTTTTTGTTTTCAGGCTAATTTCAAGCTGCCTAGAAGCATTGTTGGTGTCACTAGTGTTCTCATGGGATGGGATATACTGCTCCTATTATGGTCTGCTTACGATGGTGATGATGATGATGATAAAAATACAGTGCAGATAATGAAAATGCAATGAATGACAAAGACAATGATGATGATGATTACAATGAAAATGCAATGAATTTGATGTGATGAAAATATGATGATGTTTAATACTCATCTTCACTTTCTTTGCACTTCTTCATTGTGCCATCATTTTCAGCATTGTCCTCTTAATTACATCTTCATAATCATCTTCTTAGCTCCTTTTTCACCTCTATCACTATTCACATCTTCATCAAATCTTCATCTTCATTATCATCACATATTATTCATCTTCATCAAAATCTTCTTCATTGCGTTTAAGTCCCCATCTTCATCATCATCATCATCATTTTCTTTGTCATCACTGCATCACCTTCATCTCCATCACAGCATCATCATCAGTTTTATTGCATATATATATATATATATATATATATATATATATATATATATATATATATATATATTCATCACAGCTTTATCAACCCCATTAAATGTTAATCATTATTAAATGTTCATCATTATCATCATCATTTTAAATTTATCATCATCATCCTCAGTGTGTCATAATCTTTATCTCTAACATATAATCGTCATTGCATATTCATCATCACCATGTCTTCATCATTCTCATTTGCATTATAGTCAATACATCATCTTTGTCATCATCTCCATTTTTGCATCATCCTCATCATCTTCACTGCATCATCACTATTATCATCATCATCATTGCATTTTCATTATCATCATCATTACTGTCATCACATCTTCATCATCATCTTCTTCAGATGTTCATAGTCATCTTCATCGCAAATCCATCATCTTCATTATCATTGTGATTGCATCTTTTTTCACACATCTCTTCATCATGTTCATTATATCTTAATCTTCTTCATCATGCTCATTGTCATAATCTCATTTTCATCATCATCATCATTGTATTTCAATAGTTTTTCTCTTTATCATGTCTTCATCATGTCTTCCTCATCACCATCTTCATGGCATCTTCACCACATCTTATTTTTCACCATAATGTTCATTGTACTGCTTCATTGCAGCTTCATCTTCATTTATTTTTATTTTTATTTATTTATTTTATTTATCATTTGTTGACCGGGAAAGTCCGACTAGGTTCCACAGAGCCTGTTTTCAGCGGAGGCCCGGGGAGAAATGCTCCAGATGCATGTCTTTGGAATGTGGGAGGAAACCGGAGTACCCGGAGGAAACCCATGCGAACACAGGGAGAACATGCAAACTCCACACAGAAAGCACCCCAGCCAAGAATCGAACCAGAGAACCTCTTGCTGTGAGGTGACAATGATAACCACTGCACCACTGCGCCGCCCATCTTCACAGATGCACATTACATCACAATCATTACACAAAATCATTAAATTCACAGTGAGCATTACAGCATTAATACATTCAGTGTATACTATGAACAATTGCAATTACTGCCAGGGTATCACTGAGGCGATTCATGAGCACCTAGTTTTCTTCCTTACAGGATCATCCTTTTTTCAAAAACTATTACAGTGTTACAACTATGTTATTGAAATGTATGTCAGAAATTTCATACTCTGCCAGGAGTCTTACCTTGTTCAGTTTTGCATTTACTAACTTTTACTTGGATATTGCATATATAGTAACCAGAGTCATGTCTGTGACATTGGGCCTCACATCTATAATAATAATAATATTGTCATAGCTATGTAATGTTGATATCTTTTTGCCTGAGCTGTGGACAACACTATAGTGTGTACATTGAAATGAGAGAAGAGGAGAGGTGAGAATATGATGAGAAACATAGTTTTACAAGAGCTCATTCCACCTGAGACTGGACTGACCTGGCCTGGACTAGACTAGACTAGACTACACTGCACTACAGTGCATTACATTACACTATGTTATACTACACTGCACTACACATCATTATACTACACTGCACTTCATTGTGCTCCATTACACTACATTACACGGCACTACACTACATTATACTATACTACACTTCATTACACTAAACTGCACTGCATTATACTATACTACACTTCACTACACTATATTACAATCCATTACACTACATTATACTTCATTACACTACATTATACTACACTATACTACATTACAATCCAATACACTACATTGTGCTCAATTACACTACATTACACTACACTACACTACATTATACTATACTACACTTCATTACACTACACTGTACCACATTATACTCCATTAGCCTGCATTATACTATACTACACTATACTACACTGCATTACAATCCATTATACTACATTGCACTCCATTACACTACATTGCACTATATTACACTACACTACACTGCATTATACTACACTATACTACATTATTCTACACAATACTACACTGCATTACAACCCATTACACTACATTGTACTCCATTATACTACATTACACTATATTACACTATGCTATACTACACTACATCACAATCCATTACACTACATTACACTACACTACACTGCATTACACTCCATTACACTACATTATGCTACAACTTGTGAGGACTCCTGTGAGCTTCCTAATAATACCTGCCAGAAGTGTTTGTTAGCTTTTTGAGATGACTGATTTTGTGAAATTGAAGACAAGTTACTTTGTTTCAGATAATTATTTCAGAGAGGTTGATTCCACTTTAACCTACATTGAATGACTGATTCACATTTCAGCTATAGCTGGTGTTTTAAATTTTAATGGCTGCTCACTTTGTCATTCCTTTTCATTTACTGGCAGACCCTGCTGTAACACACCTTGAAAATATAGAGGAGGGTAACAAATGGGAAGTCTACTGTTTTACAGGCCCCTTTTCAATTGAACTATACAGCACTGCACCTTGTGAAGATTCATGTGTGAGTTGCCTACTTGTACCTGCCTGGAGTGTTTGTTAACTTGCAAATATAAAAATGGAAAGGCAAGTTTCTTCTTCTTTCTGGGTGACTACATGAGAGTAACAGATTCTGCATGAATCTTTACTGATTGATTGGATCCTGTTTCACCTGGGACTGCCAGAATGTTTTTTAATAATTTCGACACTTGTGATACTTGGTGCTCTTTTTTGGCTGAACTGTGCATTGCACAGCAGTATGCAGGCCAGTTGAACAGAGAAAGCTGCCCTTACCATTACCTTTCACTGTATTTTGTTCTACTCTTCAGTCCCAGAAAATTCCCTTTGTTGCCCTACAAGACCTGTGCCTACACATTAAGGCTTGGATTAACCCCTACATGCATATTCTATTTAAATCGACTTGACAAGAATATGATTATAACAATAGGAAGCTTCTCTGCACTGTGAGTGTTTATCCTTATAACATCTGTGATTTACCACATGATTGTTAATTACCCCTGACCATTCTGGCACTTCAGATAACTTGAAAGGCCCTAAATGTTCCTAACAAAGAAGTTTAGTGGCCCAAAGACCTTGGACTATCAGCAGGTACTTGAAACTATATTCCTATATTCAGTCTCTTACTGACTTTATGTGGTGATCTATATCTGGCTTTCTGTCATTAGGAACCCAACTGTCCTTAAGTTTTTGCAGCTAGACAAATGCCAGAATGAAGGATTTAAATCTCCACCAACATATAAGCCAAACTCACTGGAGGGACACATTTATTATCCAACATTAAGGCATTTCTGAAATAAATTACCCCTACATACCAAGCCAAGCTACACCTTTGCATTCCAGCCTTGATGACTGGACAGAGATTCATAAAGTCATTCCTTGACAAACCTGTGTTCCCCTTCTAGACATGGGTGAGGGCTTACAGTTTGGGTTTCCATTGAAAAGGCACCAATGATCTTTGGACTCACTTGCCTTGTAACTCTGTGTTCCTATGATCATATCCCACTGCACCAGCTTATCTAGGCATTGTCAAAAAGTTATTACTTAAGCCAACCAGATCCATATGTAAAATATCTCATCCATATAAGGATCTTATAGTAGCCAAACTCACTATCTACACCTGTAGCCTCACATATACATGCCTTTACTGGGAATCACCAAGACTACAAATCTGAGCCTTTAAAATCTCATAGGCCTACTTTAAAATATAAATGCTTGTTATAGGTGATTCCATTATCAGGCACACTGACACTGTACTCCCCAGAGTGGATAAGAACAGGGTTACAGTCAGTTGTCCATCTGGTGTTAGGCTCTGAGACATTTGAAAGAACCCAAAAGACCATTCACTGTTTTATAATATGAAAGTGACCTTCTTGCTACCAATATTTGGCTGAATAACCTGAGATACTCTCCACCCAATGGAAAGATGCAGTGTGCTTTACTGGTTCCATGTGCAGCTCCATGGTTCGGTGTCCCCCTCATCTTGAAGTTTTGGACTCTTTAACGCTGAGATAAGGAGCAAAAAAAATGACTTCAGTGTTTTCAGGTTCTATATTTTAAACTGTATCAAGTGCCTTGCTATAGTCTAAATTCCATACATGAAGTGCTGAAGCTCTTCAGTCCTGATCACAAATACACTTTTGGTCATCATTTCTGAATGCCATTACTGTACTACCACCTGATCAGCATCTCCTGATCATGCCCCTTGACACATTGCACATGGGGTGGCTCTCCCATTCACCCCACTATAACTATGCTTCTGCTAGGAGATGCAGTGATACTTAATTCATCTTTCAGTCTATGTTTTTGAGGAAGGTAGACCACTAGTGTTGAGCAGCATTCTTCTCTCACCAATAGAGATACCTTAGTTTAAAGAAAAAAATAATTGGCTACAATAATTGACTTAACAGGTGTCATTCTAGTGTGTGTGTGGCTGCCTGGAACCAGATGGTTAACAGACACTTCTGCTTTGATTGAGGCAGCCTGCATTTCTCATTTTGCTTCCTCCCATTGACTTTTCTAAACAAGCAAATTCTAGTTCAAACAATATCAGGTTTGCGTCTTCCATGGGAGAAATGTAAAAAACAAAAAGTCGGAGCACCAGGCCTACTTCAGCCTTTTGTGCAGTTACTGAGACTTTGTTTCATAACAATGATACCACTACTTTGTTACTGGGGTACAGCACATAGCATGGATTCAAGACCCTTGAAAACTGAAGAAAATATCCATATTTATCAGAACCCATGCTATCTCATATCAAATATTGCTCAAGACTAATCTAAAGCTTACTAGGTACTAGGTATAGTAACAAAATCACTCAACATATTTTAATTACCCCTCAGTCAATTGTGTAACTTACACAACCACCAATAGCTATGCCAAAAGGTTCTATGATTTTTAAATACAAACTCAATAGTACATTAACAATATTTAGAATATCAAAAGAATGCACTAGGCTGCTGAGGTATTAATTATGTATTCTTAATAAAAAAATGTTTTATTATTGTCTTATATATATACCAGCTCCCTAGTACAAATTGTCTCCATCCTCACAGGGAGTATAAACTACTTGATATTACCCTTTCTAACTGCTACTTCCATCCCAGCTCATATCTTACTACCTCCTCCCCATAAAAATCAATTCAGGATTATTCTAAATACATCTTATTGTTCCTTATAATTTCATGAACACCCACACATGGCACATCCTGCCAAAAATATGTTTACATTTCAAATGGCTATCTTTTCACCCAATTTAAGTAAGGAGAGTTGTGAATGTATTTGCTGCTGAATTCTGCTGGTTTCAGTGTGTGTGTGTGTCTCTGTGTGTGTGTGTGTGTGTGTGTGTAATGCTCCAGTTAGACATACCTAGTGGTTAGTGTTACTCAGGCTCAAACCCTGTACCTTAGGTACAAGAAGCAAGACCCTGAATTAACCAGACTATTTAAAAAGTACTGTTGGTTTTATTCATTATTCTGATGAAGCTCTGGATGAACTAGGTGAAAGTGCTTAGTCTTTACTTTATATTAATCTTGTTTTTAATATTAAAGTAGCTTTTGTTGCTACACTGTGCCGTAGTTATTTTTACTTTTATTTTTATTTTTGAGTGTTTAGTTTGTTTTTGAAGAGCCTGAATTGTCTAGCCATACCACCACTTGTGACTTAAGCTCTCAACTGTCTACTGTCCAGAATGTCTAGCTCATACTTTTGGTCTGTTTGTCTTAAAATTTGTGGTTTTCTGGCAAATCAGTGAGAACTGAATTCACTAAATAATGATAGCCATTTAAGTTTCGGTCTTACTGTCTTTCAGGAAATGCATTGTAACACAAAACACTTTATTCTAGCAACTTTCTAAGATTATACAAGCAATGTTTAAATGTGTCCCTGGTTTTGGGCCTTTGTTCTCCCCCAATAAATTTAGTTTTTTTCCAGATTTCTTGTGCTGCAAAGTTGAGGAATTTATTGCATTTTTTTTTCATCGTGATTTATTAAATTTTTAGTTTTATCACCAGTTTGGTGGTTATTGCCTTTCACCTCTTCAGTGCCTATTTCTTTGTGACTGTTGCTGGGAGCTTTGGTTCTTTTTCAGTGACACTGCAAGTCTCTTTGAGCTTTATTGGAGATATCTATTAGTGATATCTATTGGTGTTTGTGCTATAAAATTTAAAATAAGTTTTAAATGAAATACAAATAATCATTGTAGAAGTAAAGCATAAAGCAGTGTGCATATTACGGTGTTTATGGCAAATCGGGAGAAATAGCCAATTAATGGGACACTGGAATGGCTGCGGGGGGGCTGTGTATGGGGGGGGGCATTTGACCATGATTTTGTGATGGGGGAGGGGTGGCAAACTCAAAGACAGCCCCATGTGGCACAAACTCTAGCTGTACCACTGAATATAACAATATAATAGCTATGAATGAAAAATTGTGTTGTAATATATTTTATATAGAAAACTTCAGCATTTGATAGGGTCATGCACAAAACACTGATGAATAAATTGGAACAACTAGATAGTGATTACTCTTGATAAGATGGATAACTGCATGGCTAATAAATGCAACACGGCAAGTATCATACAGCAATTGAACAAGTGAAATTCTAGGTTACATTCAGGTGTCTGAGAGGGCTCTGTCCTAGATCTATACTTGTGTAGGTTGTATCTTTCAGATCTATTTTTTCATCTGACGTTTTCTGTATTCTGTATGCAGATGACTTGAAAATGGGTAATTGTGTTAGAGATAGGGAATGTCCAGAAAAGCACTGAATTAAATTGACCATTTGGGTGCGGGTGAATAATATGCTGATAAATACATGAAAAATAAGTGTATGAAATTTGGGAGACAGATTGAAAGGTGAATATTTAATACAGCATACAGTGACTGAAATTGTAGATTCATTTAAGGACAGGGGTATATGGATAGATCTAGCTTTTTTTCTAATCTTATCAGCCAATTGGTTAATGATAGTTATAGAACTATAGGTTGTATATTTATAATGCCTATGAAATTAGAAATGATAAAATATTTTTTTTAGTTACACTATACCCACAATTGAGGATACAATAACAATAGGGAAACAAGCATGAAAAATTTGAAAAACATTACAGACGAAATATACCAAGGTCATCCATGGAAGTGAAAATCTGAGTTATTAAGAAATACTAAAATATCACCAAAATCCTAATAGAATCCATATAAATTCTTCCACTTGCATAAACATCACATATAGATATTTAAGAGGATACCTTATTCAGATATATAGGGAATTTGAAGACAACTACCTCTGGGAATGTTTGGGATTGTCAAAAAGTAGTAGAAAATCATCAGACAACCTATGCAGAAGATTTGATAGGAATGAGAAGTGTAGGAATTATTTCTCTGAGAGAATAGCTGATGCATGGAATAGACTACCAAATTACATTAACACAAGCACTACTTTAGATATTTTTAACAATAACCCGGACACTTATTATGGGAATAACTGTTTTGGTATATTGGCATGCTAGAAGGGCATTGTTGCCTATGTCTAAAATATTTGTATGCATGTATGCAAATGGCAAAGCTTTTAGGCAATGCATTGTATCACAGTGGTCTAAAGCTCTTGTTTTACATTTTCTATTACTGGGCTTCTTGAACTTTTAGTCTGTCAGTTCACTTGCATTTTGTCTTTATGAAACAAACATGATGGATCAATTTAGAGGTACAGAAATCCAGTACTATAAATCACAGTGTTCAACTATTCTGAATGGCAGCAGTTCATGGTATGCAAGAACTTTACTTGAACACTGGCATCCATTGCTAAAAAGCAGTGGCTGTACACAAAGTCAGTGACCACAGGGTTGTCCATCATCATTGTGTGCATCACAAACAGGCCTGTCAGCATTTCCATGACCAGAGCATTGTTGACTGCTACTGCTTGGATAAGGACACCACAAGCAAGTTAGTAGACATGTGTGCCAGCACATAAAATCTAGAGGATGCATAGACTGCCCATCCTGGTGAACATGAATGTTTGGGTAGTATTAACCATCCTTGCTACAGGGATCTTTTATCATCTCACAGGGTAACCAGTTAAGGAGTTCTGCAGGCATTAGCCTCACATATACTACACCAGTTTTTTTTAATGTGATGCTGATGCATATGGAAGAATTTAGATGGATTCATTAAGCATTTTGGTGAACAGATATGCAGATGTTTTGTGTTGAATAAATGCTTCTCACATGCTGGACAGAGCACATCATGGGAATGTGCCTGCTATTATCAGTCTGGAACATCCCCTACAGTCACTTGAGCAGCCATCACCAGCTCACCTCCATTATTCAAGCCATCAGCTAAGAGGTTTTCACTCATCTGCCTTTGACAGAAATATCAAGAACTCTTCCACATTTGTGAGTTGATTCTGTGTTATTGGTCCACTTCCTGTGGTGGACCTGTCCCTGGTTACATCTTCTGCCTTGGTCCTAGTATGTAGTATCATACCACCTTTTACTAGTGTCCTATTATGGCTGCCAACAGCACTGATGTCCTGCACCACTATCTGACACACTTGCCTTGTAAGGTGTACCTTTGCTGAGGATGCACATGCTATATGGATGTGGAGCCCACTTCATTCTCTAGGTTGGGGAATGTTCCTAGCCATTCTCATTCTCATGGGTCCATAACAAGATAGGTACACCTGTGGATGAAACAGGTGCATCAGTGACTGTATGAATGTAAATCTCCTTAGTTGAAATGTAAGTGTCAGCACTGCCCCTTCCTTCAGTTTTGTAGCTACATAACTGTCTGCTGTCATGATGTGACCTATTCCATCCTGTCTCACACTGACAGCAGCAGTGGGCATGCTATTACTGTTTACCTTTCTGCTGTCCTGTGCTGAGAGACAATAGCACTGTGCAGATCCTGTGCCTCTCCCCTCTCTTTTATGCATATAGCCATGCCATGTGCTATGTACAAGGATTGCTGTGTCGCCTGTAGTTTGTCTTCCACTCTGTGCACATTGACCACAGTGCTCCCAACTTGACATTTATCTGGCATGCTTTATTGCTGTGCTGTCTCTCTGTCATGGTGAGACACCATTACAACAGGACATTTTTCTGTCAGACTATTGTGCTGTGTTATCTGTCATGGTGATCTCTCTCGGCAGAACATTTATTTGTTGTGCCCTTGTGCTATGATACCTAACCCCATGTACTGCTTCCTATCTTTCCCTGATAACTTACACCCATTGTGCTCAGTACAACATAATACACCTGTATTATAACATATAATGTCTTCCTTGATTATACCTATATTACAATTCAATGTCTTTGCCACTGAAGCCCTTTTCCTGACTTGCTCATGCTAATATGGTTTCTTGCAAGATGTTGATCATGCTTTTTGTCATGCTAGGATGAGGCACACAGCATGGTGATTATGGTACTGAGCTACTTTAATGGGATTGTCTGCCAAATGATGTTATAAAAGATTATGCTGTCACATTCAAGAACCATTACCATGCTCACCCTGCTTGTCATGCGCTGATGGAACATGTGCAGACTATGCTATTGCAAGGAATATTGTATTGCTGCGTCTCTGCACCAGTGATATATTCATTAGCACACGATTGCTGCTCAACAGTGCACATCGTGTTGTGGTGAAGTGTATGACTATATGCATGGGGCTATCGTTCTGCTCCTCTTGAAGACCATTAGAGTGGATGTGGCCTCTTAAGGTACTGGTTTCAGTGATGCTCCTACCTGGTACAGTAAGAAGACAAAAGTATTTCTGTGTCAGCTGCTCAAGGACTGTCAGAAGTATCTGCTCAGCCATTATGATGGTCCATTATATAAAATGGATGCCTGCCATCACTTTAATGTGACAGTGAGTGATGCCACTGGCATCATTTAGTCTGATAAGCAATGTAGACAGCTGTAGAGGCACCACCTTACCTGCTCTACCAGTTGAAGGCAGAAGTTAGAGAGAATATTTCAACTTTTATTGCAAAACTTGTATTTTTTTCTCTGTTGTCCATTTACTTACCTTCTTTTAAAAAGTTTACAGTATACTGAATTTCCTCTACTTTTTTTTACAGCAGCCTCAAGAGAGAGAGTTCAACAGACAAGCCTTTCTCAGCATAGCTGACAGACTTTCCTAGTATTGGTGTATATCTATTCTGTATTCATGACTGCACAAAGCAATTGCAACTCTGTCTGTAATGCAAAGCATGCTAATGTGATTTTTTTTCTTCCTGTTTATTCTTGCCCTTCTACAGGTCCACCTTTGGTGGAGGTTGCAAGACAGTGGAAACAGCTGCTGATGTTTCTGGCATTGGGTTACCAGTGGTATTGGGTTACCCCTGGTGACTACTGACAACCCAATACCAGAAGCATTAGCTAAGTGTTGGGTTACCACTGGTTACTACTGGTAACCCAATACCAGCTGATGTTTCTGCTACTGGTTTACCAGTAGTCACCAGTGATCACTATACCTGCCTCTCAGCATGAGGACAGAGATCTCCAAAAATGAGGTGACCTGAAGGGCTCACTAATAGCCTCCATCACTACCTCTCAGGAAAGGGTATAGACCCCATCTTCTAAGACTGGCCCATAAGTGACCCTCATAGTCATCTGGTGTCAGGTGTGGCAGCTAATTACATTCTCAGGTACACTGGCAGTTGGACAATATGCACTGGTACCATACAGCACCTGCTGGCAAAGCTGGTAGAGTTGCATAACTCAGGCCACCAGAGCCAAAGGTTGCCCTTGGTATCAGCCATGGAAGTGACTGATATCTGGTTGGACTGTCCTTTGGCCTGATCAGAGAGGGCCTCTGTACCCCTGAACTCCCACCCTAGTATTCCCCCTGTCTGTGTGTCATTCCACAAACTGATGTGCAGTCTAACTCTCTCTTGTCACAAGTTGCCTTCCCCCTGAATGTCTGCACCTGTCCAGTGCTGCCCCCAACCTTGTGCAGTCATACCACCCTATCAGTTTATGGCTGTGTTTTCATAGGTTCATAGGTTCATACTAGGCTATCTCCCTAGGGCATTTATAAGCCTAGCCAGAGTGTGTTTGGCTTTCGCCACCCATTTTAAATTAATTTTGCTATGTCCTTTTTCGAAGTTAGTATACTGTGCCTCTGTCTAACAGTGACACAGAAGTGATACCCAGGGTAAACCTATGATCTCCCATCCACTCATCAAGATTCCTCTTGAAGAGAGTCAGTGAGGGACTCTGCCTAACCTGGACTGGGATTTTATTCCAGAGTGAAGGGAGCCTCTGGGTTATGAATCTGTCCCTCCAGCATGTCCTATTTATTTCAGTGCTGAGGTTCAAGTCTCTCGAGCATGTAGCTCGATGGGATATGGATTTTCTGAGGTGCAGCATGTCCATTAATTCCGGGTTGGACATGGCTTTATACATCAGGCACAGATTGCCTCTGAGCAGGCGGTATGCCACTGAGTAGAGCTGGAGTTTCTTTAACCAGGCAGCATATGGCATCTGTTTGAGCACTTTGATCCTCTTGGTGAGGTACTTTTGGGGTCTTTCCAGTTGCTGCAGGTGTCTGGTAAGGTACATCCCAAAAGGGGCATTGTACTCAATTATGGGCCTGATGAGGGATGAGTAAAGAGGCACGATGACCTCCCCTGATCTAGATGTGAATCCCTTCATGATTAGGTGGGCTATATAAAATGTTTTTCTAACCACTTTGGCCACGTGGTTGTCAGATGAGAGATTGCTATCAACTTGGGTCCCCAGGTCCCTAATTACTTCTTCTGTACTTAATGGATTACCACCTATGTGGTAATTTGTGGGCACTTTGTTTTTGCCAAAGGGGATGACTATACACTTTTTGGCATTTAGCATGAGGCCATGGCTCTGGCACCAGTTGTCTGTTTCTATGAGGCCCTTTTGGAGGATGCTTGTGTCGGCTGGAGAGTCAATTATGGCATCCAGTTTGCAGTCATCTACGAACTTGGTCAGCCACAGTCCTTCCGTGTTGGCCTGTACCTCCGAGAAATATATACCGAACAAGAGAGGTCCCAGGACTGAGCCTTGTGGGACGCCACTTGTAACTGGTTTGGAGTCTGACATGGCTCCAGCAATTTTAACCATGTGGGTTCTGTCCTTGAGCCAGTTTGTAACCCATCTAGTGACATAGGGGTTTATATTTAAGCTGGTGAGCTTATCTATAATGTCCGAGTGCGGTATTGTATCGAAGGCTTTTGCGTGGTCCAGGTAGGCTGCGTGGACCACCTTCCCCTCGTCAATGGCCTTGGTGAATGTTTCAAGGAAATCAACCAGGTTTAAGAGGCAGGATCTGCCCTTAACAAAGCCGAACTGGGTAGGATCCAGTGTCTGTAGGTCCCCAATATCTTTATTTATGAGGTCCATGATGATCCTTTCCATAGCTTTGCAGACCAAGCTAGTCAGGCTTATGGGGCAATAGTTTCCAGGATCCATTGAGGCACCACATTTGTGGAGAGGGACCACTGTTGCTGTACGCCACTCTTTGGGTACATATCCTGTAGTAAGGCTGAGATTGAACAGTAGTTTTATGTTTCGGTTTAGCTCTTCTTGGAGTTCATGTAGGACGCAGCCCGGGACACCATCTGGTCCCATTGATGCTGTGTTTTTTGCTTTGGAGAGGGCGGCTCTTACCTGATCATCTGAGATGTCAGGGGGGCAGCACTCTGCTGGGATAGATATTTGCCCTTTTGGTGGGGAGGGGGGGGAGAAGTTTGCGCTGAACCTGTCAGCTAGGATGTTGGCAATGTTTGTGGGTTCGGTGTATTTTTTGTCCTTTTGGACTAATTCTGAGCATATCTGGGAATTCCCACCCAGGTTCCTAACATAACTAAAGAAAGCCTTGTGATTATCCTTAGTGTCCTGTGCAATTTTTCTCTTGAAGCTGGCCTTAGACGATTTTATGAGTGCCCATAGTTTTTTGCTAATACTGATCAGAGATGCCTTCTCTTTTTGGGATTTTGCTCTATCATGTAGTAGCTTCCTCCTTCTATTGTATAGTTTGTTTATGGCTGGGGTCCACCAGACAGGATGTCTGCCTTTGGAGGATTGGGTCTTGGTTTTATTTGGGATTGCATGATCCATGCATTCCTGAAGGTGTTCATAGAATGCATTTATAAAGGATTCTGCAGTCTGGGCCGTATTTTCCACAGGCCCGGGGGCTTTGAAGGATTCCACCTCAGTTTTGAGGAGTGTGAAATTTGCTTTAGAGAAGTTTTTCACTGTGGTTTTCTGGGCAGGGGGTGGGGTCGGGATGTGAATATCCAGTGAGATTAGTTTATGGTCTGATTTTACCAGTGAGGGATACACTTCTGGTCTGGAGCATAGTCCCCATGTTGGTGATGATCAGGTCCAGTATGTTTTCACCTCTTGTGGGAGTGGTAACAAGTTGTTTCATAGCATTTGAGTTTATAAATTCTAGGAACCTTTGGGCTAGGGTGTTGGAGCTAGAGTAATGCTCCCAGTCTATGTTTGGGTAGTTGAAGTCGCCCAATATAATGGTGCTTGGAGAGACCTTCATATTTTCCAGTGTTCTCAGGAAGGCCGAGTGGGGTTCCTGGGTTTGGGAGGGTGGTCTGTAGCAGGCTATAAACTGGAAGGCAGTTTTACCCACTGTTAGTTGCACATGGATAGTCTCTGATACTCCGTGCTGTGCCACCAACCTGGAGGTGTGGGTATCTTTAACGAATATTGATACTCCCCCTCCTTTTGTGGTTCGGTCCAAGTTTTGGGGCCAAAAAGCATGGTATAACCTGTTAGTGCTGGGGTGCTCTCGGGAGCCTTGAACCAGGTTTCTGTTACTGCACAGATTTTGATGTTCTCCATGCTAAGGAGAGTTTTGAGTGTGTGCATCTTGAGGTTTAGACTTCTGGCGTTGAGTAGCATTACTCTTAGTTTCTTATCCCTTGTGATACCTATGGAGGTGGGTTTGTCTTTTGAGCCTTGCCTAAAAAAGGCACTATGGGGGTAGCAAGAGCCTTTGCCAATATCCGAAAGCCCAGGGGTGACAGGTGCAAGCCGTCCCTAGTGAAGCATCATTGCTTGTCGAACATGTCATCCCAGACTGACAGGCATTGGATGCCCTTTGAATGACACCAATACGTAAGCCAATTGTTGAAATTGATCATCTTGTCTTCATATTGTGGCATCATTCTTGGTGAGGGTAAGATGCTACTCAAGGTCAGGGTCATACCGGCCTGGGCTACATGCTCAGAGAGCTCCTCTATGTCTCTTTACATGTAGTCCAGGGAGGTACGTCTCAGGTCATTCACACCAGCATGGACAATGACTGAGTCATATTTGTACTTGCCTTGGAGTGACCCGAGTGCTTGTGTTATGTGGCGGATCCTAGCACCCGACAGGCAGTTCACCATGACCTTCTCCTTGTTTAGCCTGGTGAGCGGGATGTCAGTGTGCCTGATGATAGAGTCACCTATTACAAGTGTATCAGGTGTGTTGTTTAGCCTTAAGGGCTGTGACCGTTCGGCACACTGGCTTTGTGAGCTATGTGTTGCACGTGTTTTGTTTTGGGGTAGCGGTTGCTTGGGTGTTTGCTTTGGAGGTCTCTGCTGCTTAGGCAGATTTTTATTTAGAGCCTCCGAGTATGTTTTTGTGTGTTTATGTGTTTGGTTTGCTGTCATGGTAGGTCTATGTGAGACTGGAATTGTAGTGAGTGTGGTTTCCTTCTCCTCCTGACTGGTTACGCCAGTACTGAGTTGAAAGAGCTTAGCCTCCAGTTTGGCTATACGGTTGCATCTCTCACATGTGTTGGAATTTGTTGGGAGGAGGAGAGGGTTGTCTGTGTACATGAGGCAGTTGTAACATTGCCTCAAGATTCCCAGATTCACCAGCTGGACTGGAGAGGAGATTGACAACTGACCTTTGGACATGCTAGAATAGTATTGGGAATTCCTTTATAATTGAAAAAAGGGCCAATGGGGAACAAGGTACTCAAGGGGAGTTTATGAGGGTGTAGTGCTTTTAATTTTTAGTGCTGACTTATATAATTGCTTTAGTGAGCAAGTGCCAGGTAACTTAAATGCAATGTGTTACAGGTAACTTAAATGCAAAAACAACAAACAGTAACTTTCTTTAAAGTGAAACAGGGAAATAAGTACAGTAAGCAATGCAGATATCACTAGGGATCCACAGAAGCGCTGAAAAGCCGTGTTTTAGGTGGAATTAGCGTTTCAGGGAAATAACAAGCAAACAAACAACAAGCATACAAACAAAGCTAGATTCAGCAGGCCTGGATCTAGTCTATGCTACAGCAAACAAGGTGTACCAATTTCAGTAAGAAACATTTCAAATAAGCAGGCACTATAAGCCTTTAACCAGAAATTCCCAGCTCAGAAGGGCAGAGTCCAGCCTCTCCTCTCACAAGAGTGCAAACCACGAACCTTCTTAATGTAAAATAACTGGCCTGAAGCCCAAGTGCTTAAACCAGAACTAATACACTTTTAGAATAACAGACACTGAGCCCTCAATCAGCAGTTCCCAACTTAGAAGGATGTAAGCTACCTGTTCTGCCACTACAGTGCAGACCACAAACCTTCTTAATGTAAAACAACTGGTTTGAAGCCCAAGTGCTTAAACTAAAAGGCTTAGAATGAGTTACACCAAGCAGTAATAAATACGATTGAGTACTTTTAAGATGATGCAAAAGCAAAATAAAATAGGAAGAAACACAAATACAGTAAAAGCAGATACATTTTTTTTTCACAACTGAACTTCTTAGGTAACAGAAGGTTGAAACCTGAGACAGCTTTTAAGAAAGAAATCTCAAAAGAACCAATGAGGTGCTTGGTCTAAGCTGTAGTCCAGGTGACCTCAGTCAACCAATGACCTCAAACAATTCTCTCTCACTGAAATGCCTGATGGCTTTGGCTAAATCAAGATGTCCCTGCATATGTGCTCAGACACGCAGCCTCCACAAACACTAGGCCCAAATACAAGCCTGAATATGGAAATGCTACAAATATCCCCACTACTTAGAACAAACTGCAGAAATGTTTCTCACAGCTGAAAAGCAGCAGTGAGCCTTTAAATGAAAGTTTTAAACAGCTAAAGGAGCCTCTAGAAAAAAGAGTTTTAACTGCAACAAGTTATCAGAAACAAACAACCCAACAGATGCTTAATAAAAGTGGACAATTTCCAGTTAATACCTCACACACAGTGAAACTAGCTAGAAAGATACACAGTACACAAAGTGCTATAAATAACAAAGAAATAAAGAACAAAATAAACAAAAAACAGGATACCTAATGTTATATATTATAGCTCCGAGTTTCCTCAGTGTCCTTCCTTCGATTAGCTCAGTTTTGTTTGTCTGCACCTTCTGCCTTCCTTACACCCACTATCTTTCCCGCATAACCTCTTTGTTACCTTCTCATCTACTCTTCTTCTGTAAATATATAACATGGGTAGGTGCCCTTTTTCCTGCCTGTCATCTGGTATGATTTTCCTTTTGTAGTCCTTTACTTGTATTTCCTTCTTGTGTACCTTTACTGTCACATGAATGATGTGCTGATTGTTGCATGATCCCTTCAATACTGTTCAGCAACATGATTGCTGCCCTTTCCTTGGAGTAATGGTACTATATCGACATACCTAAGCAGTAGTGAGCCACATTGTATTATGGAATCCTTGCTATCTAGTGTTGTGCCATAACAACACAAATGTTTCTAAAACCTCCTTGCTCTATTTGAAACTCTAATCAGGTGAGAATAGTGAATGAGTGCTGGATTACTAAAAAGTACATTCTAACTTTGATCTATTTGTACATAAAAAAGTTTAAAATAATTTAAAATATTTTTCTACATTTCTGTTCTTTCAAAAGCTTCCTTAGTGTGATAAATGTGACCAACTGGGGGTAGTATCAAAGCCTTGTTTCTTTAAGTGAGTAGGGTGTTGTGTTCACATGAATCAAGATATCTGCTCTTAAAAGGTGAGAAATTCATAAGTTTTTTACCCCCAGTTTCAACATTTTACACATCAGCTTGAAATAGTTTTTTGTTCCCTTTAAAGGTTGTTGGTATAATCAGACAGGGGATTCTTACATGAAATAATTTTAATAATGTTTGTTTTAATTAAAATACCATATTTGTTGTAAATTATAGTCAGTGTGGTGAATTATCTGTTGTTTTATACCATGTCTAGGAAAGGCGTCCATAAAAGTGAAAAGCATAACATTCAGTTGTAAGCGTAAGAAATCCTGTGCACCAGTCCTAGGGACTGATTCAGAAAGGGCACCCTATGTTTGCAGAAACTGCTGCAGAAATAACAGTTTCCATAATCACAGGATTTAGATTCAGAAACATGCTAGCTACAATGAAGACTTCATTATCATTTAAACTGCATGTCTCCGAATTGCATGGTGTTACTGCAGCGCTAATCAGCACTTTCCTGGAGTAATGACCTCCGGCAGCCTATTTATCACTTTGGCACAAGCACCTCCATAACTCATTCTCCCACACACAAGCACCCATTCAAACCCCCCCCCCCCACACGCACACACATGAACACTCCCATTGCTCTTGACTGTTTCTGGGTTTTCAGAATGCCCCTGATGTAGTCTCTTATTTTTTCCTGACCATCATAAATCATGATGATTATAGTTCATAGGTTCATAGGTTCATAGGTTCATACTAGGCTATCTGCCCTAGGGCATTTATAAGCCTAGCCAGAATGTGTTTGGCTTTCGCCACCCATTTTAAATTTATTTTGCTATGCCCTTTTTCGAGGTTAGTATACTATGCCTCTATCTAACAGTGACACAGAAGTGATACCCGGGGTAAACCTACGATCTCCCATCCACTCATCAAGATTCCTCTTGAAGAGAGTCAATGAGGGACTCTGCCTAACCTGGACTGGGATTTTATTCCAGAGTGAAGGGAGCCTCTGGGTTATGAATCTGTCCCTCCAGCATGTCCTATTTATTTCAGTGCTGAGGTTCAAGTCTCTCGAGCCAGAGCTCGATGGGATTTGGATTTTCTGAGGTGCAGCATGTCCATTAATTCCGGGTTGGACATGGCTTTATACATCAGGCACAGATCTCCTCTGAACAGGCGGTATGCCACTGAGTAGAGCTGGAGTTTCTTTAACCGGGCAGCATATGGCATCTGTTTGAGCCCTTTGATCCTCTTGGTGAGGTACTTTTGGGGTCTTTCCAGTTGCTGCAGGTGTCTGGTAAGGTACATCCAAAAGGGGCATTGTACTCAATTATGGGCCTGATGAGGGATGAGTAAAGAGGCACGATGACCTCCCTGATCTAGATGTGAATCCCTTCATGATTATGTGGGCTATATAAAATGTTTTTCTAACCACTTTGGCCACGTGGTTGTCAAATGAGAGATTGCTATCAACTTGGGTCCCCAGGTCCCTAATTACTTCTTCTGTACTTAATGGATTTCCACCTATGTGGTAATTTGTGGGCACTTTGATTTTGCCAAAGGGGATGACTATACACTTTTTGGCATTTAGCTTGAGGCCATGGCTCTGGCACCAGTTGTCTGTTTCTATGAGGCCCTTTTGGAGGATGCTTGTGTCGGCTGGAGAGTCGATTATGGCACCCAGTTTGCAGTCATCTGCGAACTTGGTCATCCACAGTCCTTCCTTAGTGAGTTAGTAATGCCAGACATCACTGTTTCCAGACATCCAAGTTTCGTCTTCTTACTGTTCAGACACTGAATCCTGATGCTACACATGTTGCTCTATTAACATTTTAAATGACTCAGAGTAAGATTAACAAATTCTCCTGGTATCATCTAGTGTTCCTTCTATCTTTGTCCGGTAGTCATGAGTACTTCTGTATAGCAGCCCCTCCCTCCATGATATCACCTTTTGTACCTGCCTTTTCCCTTGTAACTCATGGGCCATTACTGTCAGTCAATAATACCATTCATTGGACTTTCACAGTTGTTATCGTTGAGAAAAAACATCCTAATATTTTCTTCAGCACAGAGAACTAAAGTTCTGTGATGTTAATGATCTGTTTCCTGTGTTAAGGATATAGGGTTTGAATCCTGAAACGTTTAATGTTTTAAGTAGTTTAGGTTAATATGTCCATGGTGTCTAGTGTTCCTCCAAACACATCTTGCATCTTTTGTGCTCAAAAGGCCGTTTTTTTATTAACTTTTTAAGTGATGAGTAAAATTAAATAATGTGCCTGATGTCTAGTGTTCTCTCCCACATGTATTTTCTGCAGCCAAAGTTTCTGTTTTTCTATTAACTTTTTAAATGTGTACCAGTTGTTGTTGTTGTGTCTTTCGGCTTTTCCCAGTTAGGGGTTGCCACAGTGGAACTCCAGTCCGCTAATGATTGGCAGTTGATTTTTACATGCCGAGTTGCCAGGCCTGACGCACAACCTTCAACGAAGGTATGCCCATTCACACATGTCTCCAGGCAGAAGACGCTGTAGCTGAGAATCGAACTGGACAGTGTATTACTGTGAGGTGACAACGCTACCACAGCACCACCACCGGGGATTTTAAATGTGTACCAGTAATATTTAAAATTCATTGATTTCTCATGCCCCCCCCCCCCCCGTACTGCAGGATTTGCTCATTAGAATAGGGGAGTTTATAGGCATGGCGACCCACTCCCCCACGGACACACACACACACACACACACACACACACACACACACACACACACACACACACACACACACACACACACACACACACACACTCACACACACACACACACAAAAACACACGCATGCACACAGACATCTTCTGTACCTGTCCCTAACTAACCATACAGGCAGACACAAAGTCACACATGCATGTGCACTGATCTATTTGCATACAGTTATACGACTGTATAAATGGCTTACTATGGGCATTTCTGGGTGGAACAGCACGTGGCTAATCAGCATTGACTATTCACCCTGAATGCCTATTAGCATGTAGCTTGGCTGAGGAGACAGGCCATGTAGAATCAATACTAAGGTCTGTCTCTGAAATGGAAACTGTTACTGGTAGCAGAAAAATAGCTGGGTTAGTGCTTACTGCTGGTGGAAGCCCAGGACTAGTCTGACCTAAGGAGTAAGTAAGCCGGGCATTTTGTAACAATTAAATTGCATGTAGTGACTTTAGTGCTGTTGGTCTGTGTTTGGCAGTATGCAGGAGGTGCACTCAATATCCTTTTTTCTTGTTTTCTTTCTGGAATAATGTGTAAGCTGAGTAAAAAAAAAGATGAAATTAAGATGTATCATTAACATTATTTGATGGAAAAATGCAAATTCTTCTTCCAGCACTGGATATGACAAATCATCTGAAGTTCATTTATCACTTTGCACTTTTCATATTATAGGTAGAACTAATGTAGTACATTTTTGTGTTAGTGAGCTTTGGTTACCAATGTTCCACTTCATGTAGAATAAATCCATGATGGAATGAATAAATTATTTTTATACATCGGAACAGTTACATGTAAGACAAAACGACTTTCAAAGAAAGAAGAAAGAAACAATGCAAACATATTAAGATGATTTTAATACATAATCACATATCATTTATATTATCCACACTGTTTGCTTTGCTGCTCTACAATAACACTTGTATGTTTGTTTAAAAAAAGGAATAAATCACTGTTTATATGCTACATCAATCCTCTGCATAGCTCTCAACCTGTAGACACTTAAAATATGTAAAATTATTCTTCAAAAGTAGGTACATCCAGCCAAACATCTGGACATTTAATTAATAACATTTGATCATCATATAGCACACAACTTCTTCTCACCCCAGTAGGATGTGGGATACTACTCAGAACACATTTAAGAGACAGACAGTGACGGCAATAAAGCACATAATCTAAGAAATAGTGTAAAATCTCTAGACTTTAACAAACTGAATTGAAAAGTTGCTTCAGAAGAAGTGAGATATAGAACTGTGTGTCTACTTTTTTTAAATTATTGGTGCCACTATTATGTTGGTAGTGTGGTTCTCTGTGTACTAGGCAGCTTCAAAAATCGTGTGATGAGGGGAAAGTCAGCAAATTTTGTGAAGGTTAAATCAATCCTGGAAACAGAAGCATACCTCCAAAAATAGCTGCATTGTGTGTTGGGGTAAATCAGGCTTAAAAGTTAGGTACATTCCTCTGAAATAGAGATTTTGAGAGGTCTACTTCTCTGTCTCCTGCTAATATATAATAGTTTGCACTCTATATTTCGTCTATTGTTCCTTCAAGCCACAAACGCCCACATCAGTCTTATAATGATTGCAGATTAGCATGTTTTAGATAGCAGGGCCTTTAGGCAACAATAGAATGAGAACAACAGTGTTTTCTCTACCTCTAACCCATAACTATAACCTGAACCAGCTTGCAAAAATGACACGATTTATGTATATTTGTTGATGTGCCTATAAAATAAAAATAGAATACTGAAATGAATTTAAATACCTGTTTTACAGGTAACTGCGAATCTGCTTTGACCACAAGTATACAACAATAACAATAAAAATACCACATATTTCATAAAAATATTCTCTGTCAAATCATGATTTAACAGGCAGCCATTTCAAGTTTCAGCTGGCTTGAAAGGAAATAAATCTTACAGTTTTGATCTATGCATTTCTGTTTAGGAGAACTGAAACATTACAGTACAGCTATCCAGTTTCATTCTGGTTGTGATCAATGTTATAATAAGACATCTTACCCATACATTCCACTATACTGACTTGACACTGTGTGTCTTGGTCATTGTCATTTTGAAATATGTCTTTAATTTACACTGGGGAACATTGCACATGCTTTACATTGTATTGCAGCCTATGCACAGAAACAGAACTATTTGATTGAATTGCTGTGCATTGATGCCAGGTTACATATTCACTCATGTAAAAGATACACATCTCATTCCTCATTTATATGGCTTTGCACAGCATTCATTGTTAGCTGTTCTTTATTACAAGTTCTAATTATATCCATAGCATACATTCTTCAGATAGTTTTCTAACATTACACTGGGCACATAGATGTGTCTGTAAATAGCAATGAAAAGAAGTCATGTGACGATGAAGATACAGGTTATCCTGTACCACTGTAATTAATTTTCTTTTAGATGACCCTTAGCCTTTCAGAGGGATGAATAGTGATGCTAATCCCCTGGTCTCCACTTGTATCACTTCTATTGTCTAGAAAAAATGCTCTGTCATCCACATTGGATGAGCCATTATATGTCATGGGAGCATCTAACAGCAGTTTTAATTAATTTCTGAAGCTGCTTACTGAATTATAAAACATGACGTTTACAGGAAGCCCGCTTGTGCTGGAATGTATCAGTCTGTAGACAGTCCTTAGTTATTACCATTGAATGTGATATTTAAGATTATCCCAGTGACAGAAGGTAAGAACATAAAAAGGATAACATGTTCATGCGTATCTATTCCAACGGAGGACTTGAACAGCTTGCAGTAGACCTTAGGAAGAGTTATGAAAACCTGCCTGCCTTCCTTGATGATAGGATAACATGGATTTTATGCAGTGTGATATGAGGAAACAATTATATCTCTCTTGGTGTGACATATAAAACAGCTACTTACCTGGAAGAAAAAGCTCCATTTTTTTTAAGTTTGAAGAGGACCAATTTTACATCTTCACCATCTTCTAGAAATCCTAACCTTCATTATTTAGCAGAAGTGACTATTTCTCATATGACACAGCTATTTACTTGGTGATCAGAAATGAACCCCGGCCCCTAAGATGTCAGACAGAGATTTTAATCATTGATGCTTTGTGCTACCCTTATACCTAGGGAGCACCTTATACTATTTAGTAGGTGATATGAGCAAAGAACTGATTCTTTCTCTCTTAATATGACATATGAAATATAATTAGTAGGGGGTGTGGGGGTGCAGGGAGGGGTTGTGCATCTGCAAAAAATTATGCTTTTTTTAAATTTTTGTACGGACTGAGATTAATTCTCAGTGCATGCGTAGTAGTGTGTTGACATGCATAATGTCGATCAATTTGATTCAACATTATGCATGTCAACAAAAGTAGTGTTCCTTTAATTTAATAATATATAGATATAGATACACTTATATGTATATGTATATGTATATATATATATATATATATATATATATATATATATATATATATATATATATATATATATGTTAAGTCTGAGATTGCCATTTGATGAAATATTCCCTTTTTTCTGAAGTATGGTCTTGGAGTTGGTCTATACAAGTTTGAGGTGAGGAAGGCATGCACCCCACATAAGGGGTGCAAGAGAATTTGTCTCACTGTAAAAAAAGAAGCCTAAAAGAGAAGGGTAATATTCAGTATTGACTCTTTCCCAGTAGAATGTGTGTCAGTTTTACAGCAATAACATCAATATGTGGCAGGGCTGACTTATGTCAACAGATGTCTGCTGTTTATCAACTAAATAGGCTTCATGCATCAAAAATACACACAATACTAAAACCTGTATGAAAGCAGTACAATTTTCAAAAGACCATCACAAACACATATATACTAAGCATTTGGTCAGCTATACACCCTGAACATCAGACAAAAGACTTATGTACGCTTGAATCCAAAAGATAGAAACAAGGATATGGCACAGTTATCATTTGCACAGGGCATTGTGTTGGGGGGCAGGAGGCCTAGGCTGACACAAAAGGTAGTGAGTGCATGTGAGTAAGAAAGACAGGCAGGCAGAAATTTAGATAATTACCAAATGGCCAATGAGACAGAATGAGCTGCAGGCCTCAAGAATGAGACATGCACCTATTATGCATGTGGGTCTGTATGGGCACTCAAGGCAAAATGCATATGTGAGTGTCTGCAAGAACATACCCAAGCTCTGTGCTAGCTCTATGCCCTGGTATGTTGGACAGGTGTGAGCTGTGCATGGTAGAGTTAACAGTCTCTCATCATTGCCCCCAACTGTGAGAACTGGCGCTGCCAGGAGTTACACTGGCACATCCATGCTCATGGTCAGATGTGCTGGTGCTACCCAAACTGTCTGATTCCTGCTGGATGAGCTCTTCTCACCAGTACAATCAGAACCATATCCCCATGGCCTACCATGTCTGGCTGTAGACATCTCAACCTCTGACATAGCAGTGGAAGTATTGCCACTGTGGGAGCATGATTGAGTATGGCTATATTGGCTAACAGCAGACAATGCTGCTGACCTATTTCCACATGGATGTTGTCCCCCTCCCAGCAGACATCCCATCACAGACACTGCCTTTTCCATTGTGTCATTCATCTGATTCATTGAATTCGTCATATGATGGAGACAGTTATGCATGTCAGCCTGTGCCACATCTACAACTCTAAGCATGTCCTCAGAGGCACTAGTGGAATGTGCCTGCAGCTCCATGATGGCCCTAAACATACATCTTGCCATGTAATGACACACCAGGATCATGTGGAGACTAGACAGCAGGACTCCTCTGAGCACCACTAACAACCCTCCTGCATGGCACCTCGCCCACACATTAGCTACGGACAGTCAACCATCACTGAAACCACAGTAACCATGCTACCCTGACCAAGTGTCTCACCTTTAATCTGTCCAATATCTGAGGGCTCAGTGGAATGGGTATGTTTAGTCATACTGACTGTGTCTGATGGAAATCTAGGGGATAGATGAATCACAACCTCAGTGATAGATTCAATCTCTGCATCCCCAGACTGTGCATCTGTTTGGCTACCATCATCATCAAAGGCTACCGATAATCTGACATCAGGTGGTAAGAGTCCTACACTTCCACTGTCAGAATCAGCTTTTATCATAAGCAACAAACACAAGAATTAAATCAATACTACACTAAATATTAAAACAATTTATATGATAAACTAACACTGGTCACATTATCGCAGATGGTACAGCAATACAGACACTCATTACACAAACCTCATACAGATAAATGCGTATATCTGATGAATGGTCATCAATAAGCAAAAAAAAAACATTTTTCTTACTATGTGCAGATGACTCCACACTTGGTAGGGACAATGGATCTGAAAGAAGTAAAGCAAGGGAAGGATGCCAATTATACATCACAATGGGAATAACACAGGGAGACAGTGAATACACAATTGCTTATATGTCCTATAAGGATAGTTTTACCTGAAACTTGGCTGACACATTCACTCACAACCCATGTGTAATGAACAACTGTGTTGTATATGTTTATTAAGTTATCAATAGGTAAAGTAAAAAAATAATTCCTCCAGAAAGTATTAGTCAAATTGTGTATTTTATTATACAATCAAATCTAAAACTTGCAATATTTAAGCTTACCTGGAAGCTACTCCTGGGACACTCAGACACATCAACACCGGCAGCAAACACATGTTGGTGTGCAGTTTTCAGTGAGCTACTGGATCTCTGATAGTGGACAGGAACTCTTCCTTCAGTGTCAGAGGGGGCTCGGTAGTAAACCCCCCCCACGTAGTCAGCTGTGCACAGGCAACTGTGGCTGCTGTCCTCCAGACTGATGAAATCATATCAGTGGCCCAATACTGCACCTGATCATAAGTGCTACTGTGACACCGTACTGCACTGATATTCACTAAGTGGTTCCAAATCTGCATTCTTGCAGCCATGTCCACACGTTCTCTCTCATGCAGAAAGGTGCCATGACACCTGAATGCCTGGACTATCCCTTCATTTTCTGAGATACTGAAAGGAGATTTATGTGGATTTGTAGGCTTGGGTGCTGTAATCCTATATGGCATAAAACAAAGAATACAACTCATAAATATTGCCTAACTAAAATCCTGCTTATGTACAAATTTTTCAACGTTAAGCACTTGAAACACACTTTTCAGTTATTAAAACTGAAGGTTATGTGTTTGTTCCACCTCGCCCTCACACACAAACCAATATTTGTCCAAACAAAGGAATACCACTTTTGTAATGTATTATGTTTCCCACTGAAATATCAGGATGCCTACACATTTTCAAGAGAAAAGCATTTGAAACACACTTTTGTTCTGGAAACACACAAATGGTAGGTAGCTCCCCCAGCCCCAAAACAGCAAACAAATGAAGGTTTGTACAAACCAAGGAATAGCTTATAATTAAATTTGTATACATGCTTTCAAAACTATTATCAGAATGTGCACCCATTTACAAGAAAAAACTCAATTTATGATTTACAAAAACCTCTCACTGTGCCCACCACTACCCTAGAGGTAGCTCTGGGCCATCTCAGAAGCATAACACCTGTGTCAGTGACATGTATATAACATTTCTCTGCAAAAACATATACAATTGTAAAATAATAATTTTAACAATAACACTTTTTATGAAAGTTAATAACCTATCCAGCTGAGAAATAATAATGCCTGCCAAAAATGCCTATGCCAACAGTGAACTATAACAATTGCATAAGGATGAAAGTCCAGTTTTCTACTGGATATATAAATTGATTTGTAACATGTTACAAAATCTACAATGTGCTAGAAAAATACAAGCATACTTTAGCAAAATTAGAATCCTACTCTACAGATAAATCGAAAGGAAGAGCAATCTTCTGTTTTGTCCAAATACACAAGTCTCCTCGCCTTCAAGTTCTCTAGCTACACAGTTACATTTTTATAGTGTAGACTCAAGTCTCTGAGCATGGTGAAGATGCAAATGAGGTACTCAAGTTCAAATCTAGAACTGTGTAAAATTATTTTACATGTGTTAAAATGTTTTTTTTTAAATATTAATGTTTGTGCGATGTGCAGCTTATCCCACACACAATGAAAGGTGTCAGTATTTAAAATTTAATGTAAGCCTGGATGATATGGACATCATAAATTACATCTGTGAGTCAAGTGTGTCTGTAGCATTTTGTAAAGATGTTAAGGCACACAGGACATAAGATTGTTAGACCATAGTTCAAGTCCCACATTCTTCTTTTAAGTATAAATCATATTATGAATTTTTTAGAATGAAAATGCATTTTTACCTTTGCCTGTCTCATTTGTGCATTGTTCACCTGTGTGCAAACATGCCTTATGGCTGTAGACAAAAAAGATGCATTGTTGCTTGTTTAACTTCCCTTCATGAAAACAAGCTAAGCAGAGTTTCACAGCAGTCAGTATTCATATGCAACACCTACAGACAAGAAAGATACATTGTAACTTGATAAAATGAAACATTGTTACTTGTTCCATCTTCCTGAGCACAAATACGTTAAGTGGCATTTTGTGGCAGTCAGCACTCTGGCAGTAATAAGTGTAAAAAATAAATTTGTTGCCTAGCTTTCTATGTAGCAACAAGTGTATGTTTAGAGCCACAATGCAGGTGAGCTAGGGTTCTAATCCAGTATACTCCAAATTTTATTAATCTGTTTTACACTTAATTTTATATAAACATTAACAATATAAACATAATTATGTATAACAATAACTATGTATAGCACTTGATATCATATGAATTGTATGTGTGACTAGGGGTATCCTGATAATTATGTTTCTGTACTTAAATTTTTTTATACCCTTGGATGTACTTCATTCTTTACTGATAGTCATCTACACAACTCACATAACACAATTATAGCTGAAAAACAGACTGTATTGTGTGGTCTGACCCAGAACTCAGAAATCTTTCCTAAAAGGAATGTAAGTATATGCATTTCCAGTATATTGTCACACATTACTACTGCAGCTCACATGTGAATGCAAAAACCAGGACATTGTTAGGTCACACACACACATATATGGTTAACAGAAGTGTAGCACTACTTGCTTTTTAATGTGTCTATATAATTAATGAACGTATGTGACCAACACTTCTTCTGTGGCAATTAGGCAAAAACACATATGTGGAAGAATATGTATTCTCTAGTTTACCTAGGTTTGAACCCACATTGTACAAATTACTTTTATCAGTGTGTAAGGCCTGATAAAATATGTGTCAGGTCATAAAATGTATTTCCCCCAATTCATATCTTAAAAGTTATATCATTTACTAGGTAAAATAAGCCATACATTAATGCTGTCACATTACCCTTTGTATTAAATAAACTGCCTTCCTTTCTGTTTTACAGTGTTGCTCTCCATGCACCATCACAGAAACACGGTTGACATGGTTGTGCAGGTTTGTGTAAAATGCAATATCATGAATTGGTAGGAAAACACTTTAACTGTTGTTGAAAGACCTGTGCAGACATGGCAGGTGCTGGCAGGGATGGTACCCACATTAGGGCTGAAAGATGGGGCATGGAAGAGTCAAGAATATTCATTGCACTCCTCATAAAGTGCTACAGCTGTAGACTGCTGCAGGGAGACTTTACTTGGTCTCAATATAAGTCTGAGGCTTGGAACAGTCTAGCCAAGGCTGTATCCAGTATGACTGGCATACCATGCACAGGGGAGCAATGCAGGCATCATTATGATGACTTGAAAAGCAACAAGCATGAACTACTCAACCAGAGGCTAGATGAGTTTAAGACAGCTGACATCCCACAGTTGTGCAAGTATACAGATAAAGATACTTTAACTGGGGTCTACTTCAGATTGTCGAATGGCCATAATGTTGACATGCATATGGCCAAGACGACAACATCGTATCTGCAAAACATTGATCCTAAATAAAAAACAAACAAAAAATGTTCTTCCCTTTTTTTTGCTGGCCCCTGCCCCCTCCACACCCCCTGCTACTTAAATATACCAACTCCAAGATCACACTTACATTGAAGTGAATGGCACGTTTTCCCTATGGTGATCTCCATGCAAACTGTTTGATGTTTTGCAGATGCAATGTTGTCGTCTTGGTCATATGAGTGTCGACGTTATGGCCATTCGATGATCTAAAGGGGACCATTTAACTGATATAGAAAGGTGTAGATAGCCAAGACTGGCACGAATAACATTTTTCTTGTTTTCCTCTCCTTATTTATTTTTCAGCTGCTCAAGAGATTTCAAGGAACAGGGAGGCCCATGATGAATGCTTAGAAAGACTCAGAGAAACAAGGGCTAAGTATGCAGCACAAATTAACATTATTTTATTAATATTATTGCAGTTCAATACATTACTAGCAAATTAAGCATGCATATCTTAACTGTAAAAGCAAGCATGCATGCTTTATTCTGTAACTCAAGGTAATTGTTGAATTCAAGTGTAATAGTGTATTCAGATGTTGTGGGTTCAAATACCCCAAATAACATATACTAATACAAATATTTAATATGAATTTGAAAAGAATTGCCATAAATGCTATGTTGTTAACTTAATCTGTAATATTTTTAAAAGTATATTTGTAATACATGCATATTGCAAGGATTATTTGGTACAATCCTCAGTCCTATTTTGGGTATTTAAAAAGTATAGCTAAAGTACTTTATATGATATATAATGGTTCTAATTATCTTTTTTCTTTTCTTTTTTTTTTCCTCTTACCCCACCATGTATCTCTCTTTTTTATGTTTATATACCATTCTGATGTCATAATTTTCTGATAACCAAAAAAATTATTCTCAGCACAGGGGAGGTAGGCCAACTGCTGTGGCTCAGCCTGCCACCCCTCCAATGGCTGCAGTACCAATGCCCATCACATCTGGGATGCAAAACTGCTGTGTTGCCTCTGCAGCTCCTGCACTACCTGGGCCCTCAATGTCAAGTAGCATTACACCAGAAGCTGGTGCAGTGGTACACTCTGGGAGTATTGGTGGAGGTGGAGATTGCGTCACCTGCCAGAAGCTGCTGGGCATGGTATATGAAGTCTTAGAAAGTAGCATTGGTGCACCCCTCAGCCATTTGAAGACGTTGCATGTGGGAATGCAAAGAAAACCCAAACATTAAGCAAACCAACAGGAAGCTGAGGAAGGGGGGCAGTGATGACAGTTCTGAGGGTGACGACTAGATTCTCAGTGTCCCCATGCTTGATGGGTATGTGCCTCTGATATCCCCTCCCTATCTCTATCATGGTGTCCCTAACCTTTTGTGTCCATCACCATCCTTGTGTCTGCCTTGTTTGTCCTGATTGTTTGTACCTGCTTCCTCACCTACTCTACATATCTGACCCTGACAATCCTATGTTTCTTCCCCAACACTCCTCTTTTTTTGAAATAAAATAAAAAAAAAATGTGCACCTGTCATCAATCATTCCATACATAGCTCTCCACTTTGTATGTGTCTTCTCGACACACTTAATTCAGTCCAACTGGCTATACAACACAATTGCATTGTTTTCACCGATCTATGTTGTGGTGACAATCCATATTCCTCCAATTTTCTATCCATGTTTATATTACACCATTGAAGAAGTGGATAGCTATGTTTTTTCCTAATTTCCTCCTGCACATTCTTATATTGCTTTCCCTTTGTTCTTCCCCAGCTTGTCCCCATTTCACCACTTAATTATCTACCCAATTTTCACACCTTTAATCTGGTCAAAAAATAGAATCACACGCCACAGAAATGTTTGTAATAAAGCCTTTCACTTTTTGTCCTCTGCATTTGCATTGAGTGTGGTATCACACACCAATGCCAAGCGATGGTGAATGGCTCAAAATGTTTTATGACTTCTGCTACATTAGTCCAATTACCTCTACACAATGCTGCTTAAACTCACTGCATTAAGGAACACAGAGATAAAGCAGAATAAAGCAAGTATTTTGAAACATTTACACTGTTATTTAGACTCTCACTGTATAAAAATGCAAATCCATATCTGTACTGTTGACATAAATCACTTGACTGATATCTATTTTTGTACAGTACTTCTCTGCAGTCATTGCGTCTCATATTTGCAATAATTATCACATTTACTTATATAATGCCATCCTGACTCCATGTGTAAAAAAATTAGATTAAGCTGTATTTGAACCTTGTGTCATTTGTGGTCTAAGCATGAGCTCACTGCTCTTACACCTGCTGCTACAGGGAAAGCTAGACAGCAGTTGTATTTCTTACATTCAATACTGTCCAAAGTGCTGAAGGCAACGCCTCACCAACGGAAGGCAAACCAATAGACAAAGTTTCCCATGTAAGCAGAGACCTGCATTTGCTTGTTGCTTAACTCCATGTAACTCCATGTAAATGGAGAAGGAAACAGCAACAGTTCGTAATGTTATAAAAGTTATGTCACAACATTTTAATATAAATTACAGTATGAACAACATAATCTCTGTTAGCTATTTCTCCCATAGCATATATGCATAACTACTTGTCAAGTTCAAATTGTATTCATTACATTTTAATCTCACACAGGCAAACACTTTACCATCATTTGCACAAACCAGTTGCTCAGCAATGCACTATGTAAAGAGATGTTCGGCATGTATTGCTACTGTTTTTGCCCAATTATTCTTCATCCCATCAAAAGCTATTTAAAAACACAACCAAAGGGAAGGGACTTGTCAGTGACTGAACCCATATTTACTTAGACTCATGTGTGCCCTACAGCCATGCATTTGAAATGGATATGTCAGTAATAGGTCAAATATCAACTACACTACAAAAATAAATAGGACAACTGGATTGATACATTATTTAAAACTTTATGCTGGCAATAGGCATATTGAGGGTGTCTTGTACATGTTTTACGGTGGACATCAATTCATCACATTATGAACACACATACATTAACTCTTGCATCCATGCTGATCACAAAATATGTGTGTGTGTGTGTATGTGCATGTGTGTGTGTGTGTGTGTGTGTGTGTGTGTGTGTGTGTGTGTGTGTGTGTGTGTGTGTGTGTGTGTGTGTGTATGCCTGTGTAAGTGTGTACGTGTGTGGAGTCAGAAGAGCATGAGTCTGTAGCCTACTGTCAGCAATCAAGTGTCAAGGAGAACAAACATGTTTACAGTCATACATGCCTACACAACCACTTTACACAGGCCTCCCAACATCTTCTCACAAGCATACACTGTTGACATCTGCTATAAAGTGTTCTGCAACAGTGTAAAAGTTAGACTTGTGCTGTGATACTTGCATTACTTACTGTGTTCTCTACCTTGTGCAACTAGTTCTGTAGGGATTCTAATTTCACTGCAGTCAACATGTGTGTGTATATATGTGTGTGTGTGTGTGTGTGTGTGTGTGTGTGTGTGTGTGTGTGTGTGTGTGTGTAATCAGAAGAGCATGAGTCTGTATCCTAGTGTCAGCAATCAAGTGTCATGAAGAACAAAATTTGTTTTTAGTTGTACATGCCTACACAGGCATTTTACACAGGCCTCCTAACATTTTATCCTAAACATACACTGATGATGTAATTTGTTATGAAGTGATCTGATACAGATGAAAAGGTATACATGTGCTGTGGTGCTTGTGTTAAATACTGTGTTCTGTAGATAGCTAGGTAGGGGTTCTAGTCTCACTGTGATCAACTGGTGTGTGTGTTTGTGTTCAGTTAGTTCATATTCTTGAGATCATTTTAGAACAGCATGTGACACATTCCTACTGCCATCTTCTTCACGTTAAACACTGATGTCATCTGCTGTAATGTGTTGTCTGACACTGACAGTCAAACTTGTGCTGTTGCACATGCGTTAACTATTGTGTTCTGTAGATAGCTAGGTAGGGGTTCTAATCTGACTGCAGCCAGCCTGAGTGTGTGTTTATCTCTGAAGGCAATTTTACATCAAGATGTGACTAGACATCTATGTGAGATAGTCCCCCAAAAAGTTATCAGCATACAGTGATGCTATCAGCTTCTGTAAAGTGCACCATGGCACTGTTAAAGTCAAACATATATGGTGGTACTAGTTTTACATTGCATGGAATGCAGCTTCTATACCTACATAGACATCAATCAAGTGATTTATGTCAACAGTACAGCTCTGGACTTCTAGCTTCTCTAGCTACATAGGTTTAATGTTCAAATCTGACCTTAGTCAACTGGTGTGTGTGTGTGTGTGTGTGTGTGTGGGTGTGTGCGTGCGTGTGTGTGTGTGTGTGTGTGTGTGTGTGTGTGTGTGTGTGTGTGTGTGTGTGTGAGTGATTGGTGGTATATTACAGTCATTGTATGATCTTTTAGTTCTCTTTTCATTCAACTCTCACTCTGGTGAACCTTTAACATAGCCCCAAGAACCCAACATCTCTTTTTCACTTTGTCTATATAACATACTTTTTACAGAAGCCTGGAGTATCTCATCACCTCAAGGATGCATACACACATGGTGAAGCAGAGTCCTTCCATGATCCTCTGCAACAACTCCAGACCATTAGTCATGTGATCACTAATTCTGTCATGGGATGATACACAAGTCACATATGGCCAGAGGCAGTATGTAATACAAACTCATGCAGACATATGGACATACCCTTACTATCTTCCATCATATGGATATAGCAATTGTTGTTTAAATGACATTATAATGGCTAGAATTGTATGTGATGTTGGCTGTTAGCTGAATAATATCCTGTGACTTTGTGAGCATTGCACATGTCAAGTTGCTGTCTTCCACATGTGCTTTGTTGAGATGTGGATGTACAGTAGCCCTACAACAATGTATTCCAATCTTTGATTTGAGGTAATGTATTGATGGCTGATGCTACCATTTGATTACTTGTTCCTTACATAGCAGCTGTAGTAATATGCCTCCTGAGAACTGTTGACATGGGATGACATGTTTTTGCAGTGGAGTATACCAGCATTCTACCCAGTTCTCATCCAATCATCGCAATGAGACTTACAGTTCAGCACAGGTGTGTATATGTATACCTACTATCTTTAAATGCACTGTGAGATACATCAGTATAATGTCAGACTGATTACATGGGCACAAATGTCTTGTTTAATCCACATGTTATAATGCTATTAAATACACAAACATATGTGACTTCATCGTATGCACAATTTTGTTATTATTCACAAGGATTACTGATGTGGTTCCCAGCAGCATTGTGTGAGTGACAGCATTTGTGTCAGCAACTGTTCTGCATGCGCCACATCCACCTGATTTGTAATGTGTCCATATATATATATATATATATATATATATATATATATATATATATAGTATCAAGCTGCTCACACACAGCTTTCCAATGAAAAACATATAAGCATATGATGTGCAATTGACATAATTACATGACATAGGTAGAGTTGTATGACTGTGTGGAAACTTCCACTGTGTGGCATGTAATGCATACCCAAGGCTGTATTTGGAGGTATTGCTAGAAACCATGTGTTTGGACTATGAGGAAAAATCACTTCAGACAAATGGCTCCAAACTCTAATACTAGGAGAGATAAGCATACTAGCAGAGTAAAAATCCCTTTACCACCTCGTACTGCTTCATATGCAGCAAAAGGCAACCACAGATGTCATCCCAAAGACACAAGAAGGAACAAGATTATCCTCAAGGATCTTTTTGATCCTAAGAAAGGATGGTCACATTCGAATAATACATGAAGGAATAGCTTTTCCTCAAAACTCATCCTAGTTCCATGTAAGGATGGTCCCATTTAAAAGACACAAGAAGGAATAGCTTTTACTCAAGGCTTGTCCTGGTACCAAGAAAGGATGGTCCATTGAGACTCATGCTTGGCCTGTCCCAAAGTAAACAAGTACCTGCTTCTAAGAAAATTCAGAATGCCCCTTCTTCCTCTGCTATGTCCAACATCATTAATTAACTATGGGTTTAAAGGACACACACCTGTACATTCCCATTCATCCAAATGACAGAAAAGTTTTGAGAGTCCCTGCAAAGGGTGGAAATTACCTGATCACCTTCTTAGCCTTTGACTTAGCCACTGTCCCAAGTTTCTTTGCAAAGTGTCTGGCACCAGCAGTAGGCCATTGAAGAACAAAGGGTAAATTTCAACTCATAACTAGGTGATTGTGTTATGCAGGCCTTCTCCAGGGGAGATATCTTAAGAACCCTTTCCTTTTCATATCAGTGCCTCTAGAAGTTAGGATTCATTGTGTACCTACAGCAGACCAAACTGGAACCCAACAAGAGAATAGCATGTTTGGAGGCAAAGGTAATGGACATTTTTGTAGAAGAAAAAGGTTTTATCTCTTAAACAATTCTTTCAGCAGATGTCACAAAAATATGTGGATAGTCAGAGATAACCTCAAGATCATAGAGGACAAAGTGGCCTCTTTCCTTATGGTTCCCCAGGCATGGCTGCACATGATAAAGAGCCTGTGTAACTCAGGCACATTTGGGATGAGCAAGTACACACAGTGAAGCATGTCCATTTAGGATGTCTGTGCTAGAAAAGGGTACTGGACAGGTGGCTATCAGCTATCCAGGAGAACAGAGGAAGAATGCCCCACTGACCCACAATCAGACCTGTATCACTGCTGCATCAGATCAGGTCTGGGAAGCCCTTACATTGTTCCTGAGGGTGCATGGCAAAGACTAAGCTCCACATAAACCTAAAGGAAATACTAACATTAGAAAAATCTATTGAAAGCATTCAAGTTCCTGTGGATCCCAGGAATTCCAAGGATTCTGATAGACAACACCACTGTCAAGTTGTATGTGTCAAAAAAACAGGGAGCAATGCATTCCTATCAGTTCTGCAACATGAACTTGACAATTTGGGAATTTTCCACAAAATACAATCTGACAGTGAAGGCAGTTTGCATCCCCACAGGGGACAATGTACTAGTGGATCACATGAGCAGGACTACAGCAGATAAACATCAATATCAGCTATAAAAGCAAGTCTTTTAGCCTCAGAAGTAGGGTATGCCAGAAATGTATCTCATTGCCTCACTTCAGAGCTTTCAAATCAAAAGAATGTGTGCCGACACCACACACCCAAAAGCTTGTGCAGTGGATTTGTTTAGTATTTCATGGATAAGAAAGTTCTTATATGCCTTCAGACTCTGCCACTGATTCCAAATAGGATTCAAAAGATTTAGGAGAGGCACCCAAAGATTATGCTTATAGCACCTCTTTGGTCCCAGTATTGCCTGTTCTATCACCTCAGACAGATGGCCAAGGAAGACCTAGAGGTCCTACTTAAACATATGGACTTATCTACCCAGAGCGGTGGCACCTTAATACACCCAGGAATCAAAGCACTCAATCTAGTAGCTGAGAAGATTTAACATTGTTATCCTTTGGGTATCAGTTGTTATAGGACATGCTCTACATAATGAGGGATGTCAGGAGACAAAGCACACGGAATTCATATCTGGCACAGTAGGAGAGAGACCCTACCTATAATGCCGAATGACAGTCCTCCTCATATCTAATGAAATAGTTACTGCATGTCCTAGAATATTTGATAGGGTTATTTCAAACAGGTTTAGCAAGTGTTTCCATTAAGGCCCACCTATAAGCCATGCATAACAGTTTACCCACCTATGAAGAACCCCTTTCTCCTAGAAGCAGTTCTTAAAAGGAGTTCTGGATCTCAACCCCCCCCCCCCCCAAGAGAGATCACATTACCTTGAGGCCTGAATGTTTTGCTCGAAAAAGTAATGCTTCCTCTCCTTTAAAAAGCATACTCAGTCGGAAACAAAGTATTTGGTGTCTGTCATCCCTGCCTAAATTGTGTCAGTATTTAAGGCCTTAATGCACATAGAACCATTTTTACATGGCACATGACAGAAACTGGACAAATTCAGGCCACCCATTACCTCATGTTTTTTCCTAGTCCACAGAACTGTTGGTTTAGATGTACAGTTCTGTGCTATTAACTTACATTTTCTCCTGGTTCATTTTACTGCTCAGCAGATGACATGTTTCTGGGAACAATATTACTGTTGGTGTATACATGCATTTCAGTGGTATTAACTGTTAAGTTCTCGTTGTTTATTCAACTTTTACATTAATACTGTCTGGCAGATGAAATGTTTCTGGGGAGCAGTATTACGTTTGGCTTAGAGATGTAGTTTAGTTATATTGAGTTGAGAATCTATCAGTTTCAACAGAAGAAGCAGAATGCCACTTACTCCACTTTTTGGCATATGATCGTATACATAACTTATGAACAATACACAGAATTGCTAGAGTCCAGTGCTGAAACAGAAATCTTGTCAGAGACTATAGATATTTTGTAGTAGAGGTGTAGCTAAGGTGGGTTGAAGGGGATAGTGACCCAAGGTGCAAGATGTCAGTGGGTATGACCTTCATTTCTGAGTTTTAGTATCTGAATGCTGAAAAAATGTTTCCAGAAGCACTTTTAGTGCTCCATGTGTGATTTAAAAATGAATGCTGATAATACATGTTCCATCAGCAGTGAAGCATGTTAGCTGTAGCAAACGGCTTGTTACATTTGCATTAAGCAGTTTATTATAGAAAGGATCTTTTTTTTGTTACTCAACTCAAAGCTCGGGGGGGGGGATACCTGACTGGGGAAAGACCCAAGACATTAAAAGGGTTAGATATACATCTGTTTTATAAATTTATAATCCATTAACATAAAAAAAGAAGAGTTTCCCTTTAACTGCTTCTCTTAATAAGTGTGTATTCTCAAAACACAGCAGTATCAAAAACTTAGTTTTTTTTCAGAGTTAACTAATTTTGCAGCTAGTCAGAGATGGAGGCATGTATCTGACTCAAGAGAAAATTACAACACTGTATTTTCATGGAGATAAGTCAGGACTGACCCTCAGTGTGATTTCAAGTAATACCATGAAAAGACGGGTTTATATTACATCATTGCATGCTTAAAAAAGTGAATGATGATTAATTGACCACATGTAAGAGAAAGCTTACAATGTCGAAACCTCAGAACAGCGATTTTTTTACAAGGGAAAAAAAAATCGCTGTTCCAAAAAAAAAAAATAATAAAATAAAAAAAAAACTTTAAAACATTACGTAAAGTGGGGGGCTTTGCCCACCACACCCACAGATGTGGGGGGGCTGTGCCCCCCCACACCCCCTACTTAAATATATGAACTCCGAGATCGCACTACAATGCCGAAAATGGCAAAGTAATGGAAGTGGCCAAGCAAATTCTTTCCCAGGGAAAGAATTTGCTTAAAAGCCACTTCACTATTTTGCCTTTTCGTTCTTTTATGTTAGATCATGACGGATTCAACAGAATGCATCTGCGATAATTTAATAGGAACCCAAAAAGACAATAACTAATTATTCCAACATCTGCTGATTGTGGGAACTAACGTTTAATGTTATTATCATACCAGTAAATTTATGTTATCAGGGACTGCATGTTAATGATAGGCATTTGGTTTAGAAAATTGTGACAACTTTACTAGTTATCTGAGTGATTAAGTGCAATACATGCTGCTAATTTGGCTAACTATGTATGTGTACCAGCACTGGTAGCAAAATAATCTGTATTAACCTAGCAAATAATTGCTGAAGTAATGCGTTGTTCTGTGTTGGTAACTGTGTAGTATTAACCTGTTAAATAACTGCTGACGTAATGCACTGTTCTGTGTTGTGAGCTGTGCAGTATTAACATGTTAAATAACTGCTTAAGTAGTGCAATGTTCTGTGTAGGTAGCTGTGTGGTATTAACCTGTTAAATAACTGAAGTAATGCACTGTTCTGTGTTGGTAGCTGTACAGTATTAACATGTTAAATAACTGCTGACGTAATGCGCTGTTCTGTGTTGGCAGCTGTGTAGTATTATCCTGTTAAATAACTGCTGAAGTAATGCACTGTTCTGTGTTGGTAGCTGTACAGTATTAACCTGTTAAATAACTGCTGAAGTAATGCGCAGTTCTGTGTTGGTAGCTGTGCAGTTTTAACATGTTAAATAACTGCTGAATTAATGCACTGTTCTGTGTTGGTAGCTGTGTGGTATTAACCTGTTAAATAACTGCTGAAGTAATGCACTGTTCTGTGTTGGTAGCTGTGTAGTATTAACCTGTTAAATAACTGCTGAAGTAATGCAGTGTTCTGTTTTGGTGCAGTATTAACCTATTAAATTACTGCTGAAGTAATGCACCGTTCTGTGTAGGTAGCTGTGTTGTATTAACCTACTAAATAACTGATGAAGTAATGCACCATTCTGTGTGTTGGTAGCTATACAGTATTAACCTGTTAAATAACTGCTGAAGTAATGCACCGTTCTGTGTTGGTAACTGTCTAGCATTATCCTGTTTAATAACTGCTGAAGTAATGCACCGTTCTGTGTTGGTAGCTGTGTTGTATTAACCTACTAAATAACTGATGAGGTAATGCACCATTCTGTGTGTTGGTAGCTAGACAGTATTAACCTGTTAAATAACTGCTGAAGTAATGCACCATTCTGTGTCGGTAGCTGTGCAGTATTAACCTGTTAAATAACTGCTGAAGTAATGCAACATTCTGTGTGTTGGTAGCTGTGTAGTATTAACCTGTTAAATAACTGCTGAAGTAATGCTCTGTTTTTTGTTGGCAGCTCTGTAGTAGTAACCTTTTAAATAACTGCTGATGCAATGCACCATTCTGTGTTGATAGCTGTGTAGTGTTAACCTGTTAAATAACTGCTGACATAATGCACTGTTGGTAGCTCTGCAGTAGTAACCTTTTAAATAACCGCTGAAGTAATGCACCATTCTTTGTTGGTAGCTGTGTAGTATTAACCTGTTAAATAACTGCTGAAGTAATGCACCGTTCTTTGTGTTGGTAGCTGTGCAGTAATAACTGTTAAATAACTGCTGAAGTAATGCATCGTTCTGTGTTGTTAGCTGTGTAGTATTATACTTTTAAATAACTGCTGAAGTAATGCACTGTTCTGTGTTGGTAGCTGTGCAGTATTAACACGTTAAATAACTGCTGAAGTAATGTGCCATTCTGTGTTGGCAGCTGTGCTGTATTAACCTGTTAAATAATTGCTGAAGTAATGCACCATTCTGTGTTGGTAGCAGTGCAATATTAAACTGTTAAATAACTGCTGAAGTAATGCACGGTTTTCTGTGTTGGTAGCTGTGCAGTATTAACCTGCTAAATAACTGCTGAAGTAATGCACTGTTCTGTGTGTTGGTAGCTGTGCAGTATTGATAACTTCTGAAGTAATTCACCATTCTTTGCTGGTAGCTGTGCAGTATTTACTGTTAAATAACTGTTGAAGTAATGTACTGTTCTGTGTGTTGGTAGCTGTGCAGTATTAAACTGTTAAATAACTGCTGAAGTAATGCAACATTCTGTGTGTTGGTAGTTCTGTAGTATTAACCTGTTAAATAACTGCTGAAGTAATACGCTGTTCTGTGTTAGTAGCTGTGCAGTATTAACATGTTAAATAACTGCTGAATTAATGCACTTTTCTGTGTTGGTAGCTGTGTGGTATTAACCTGTTAAATAACTGATGAAGTAATGCACTGTTCTGTGTTGGTAGCTGTGTAGTATTAACCTATTAAATAACTGCTGAAGTAATGCAGTGTTCTGTTTTGGTGCAGTATTAACCTGTTAAATTACTGCTGAAGTAATGCACTGTTCTGTGTTGGTAGCTGTGTTGTATTAACCTACTAAATAACTGATGAAGTAATGCACCATTCTGTGTTGGTAGCTATACAGTATTAACCTGTTAAATAACTGCTGAAGTAATGCACCATTCTGTGTTGGTAGCTGTGCAGTATTAACCGGTTAAATAACTGCTGAAGTAATGCAACATTCTGTGTGTTGGTAGCTGTGTAGTATTAACCTGTTAAATAACTGCTGAAGTAATGCTCTGTTTTTTGTTGGCAGCTCTGTAGTAGTAACCTTTTAAATAACTGCTGACGCAATGCACCATTCTGTGTTGGTAGCTGTGTAGTATTAATCTGTTTAATAACTGTTGATGTAATGCACTGTTGGTAGCTCTGCAGTAGTAACCTTTTAAATAGCCGCTGAAGTAATGCACCATTCTGTGTTGGTAGCTGTGTAGTATTAACCTGTTAAATAACTGCTGAAGTAATGCACCGTTCTTTGTGTTGGTAGCTGTGCAGTATTAACTGTTAAATAACTGCTGAAGTAATGCATCATTCTGTGCTGCTAGCTGTGTAGTATTAACCTGCTAAATAACTGCTGAAGTAATGCACTATTGTGTTTTGGTAGCTGTATCCTGTTTAATAACTGCGGAAGTAATGCACCATTCTGTGTTGGTAGCTGTGTAGTATTATACTTTTAAATAACAGCTGAAGTAATGCACTGTTCTGTGTTGGTAGCTGTGCAGTATTAACATGTTAAATAACTGCAGAAGTAATACACTGTTCTGTGCTGGTAGCTGTGCAGTATTAACTTGTTAAATAACTGCTGAAGTAATGTGCCATTCTGTGTTGGTAGCTGTGCTGTATTAACCTGTTAAATAATTGCTGAAGTAATGCACCATTCTGTGTTGGTAGCAGTGCAATATTAAACTGTTAAATAACTGCTGAAGTAATGCACGGTTTTCTGTGTTGGTAGCTGTGCAGTATTAACCTGCTAAATAACTGCTGAAGTAATGCACTGTTCTGTGTGTTGGTAGCTGTGCAGTATTAATAACTTCTGAAGTAATTCACCATTCTTTGCTGGTAGCTGTGCAGTATTTACTGTTAAATAACTGTTGAAGTAATGTACTGCTCTGTGTGTTGGTAGCTGTGCAGTATTAACCTGTTAAATAACTGCTAAAGTAATGCAACATTCTGTGTGTTGGTAGCTCTGTAGTATTAACCTGTTAAATAACTGCTGAAGTAATGCACTGTTCTGTGTGTTGGTAACTGTGCTGTATTAACCTGTTAAATAACTGCTGAAGTAATGCACCATTCTTTGTTGGTAGCTGTGCAGTATTAACCTGTTAAATAACTGCTGAAGTAATGCAACGTTCTGTGTGTTGGTAGCTGTGTAGTATTAACCTGCTAAATAACTGCTGAAGTAATGCACCATTCTGTGTTGGAAGCTGTGCAGTATTAACCTGTTAATTAACTGCTGAATTCATGCACCATTCTGTTTGTTGGTAGCTGTGCAATATTAACCTTTTAAATAACTGCTGAATTAATGCACCATTCTGAGTTGGTAGCTGTGCTGTATTATAAGCATCTGCAGTAAGCTATTAGTTGTCATTAATACTTGTTCTGTAGCAATGTTAGCAGCACAATATTTAAAAAACCTCCATTATTATGCTTGCAATTTACCAGTGACTACACTGGAAAAATAAAAGACTGCATTTTTATACAACATTTTATTGATTTATCGATTCATTTACTTATTTCTCATGCTTTGTCTGATCATTCAATATCCTGAGGTGAGAGGTTTTCTTTTTAACTGTAGCACTCTCACCACCACAGAATTATCTGAATCGAATACCACCCTTTGCCCCTTCAAACGATCCTGCCATACCACCGAAGCCACCCAGATTGACATCACCTCCAAAAAGGCAATATTGCTTTTCAACTCCTCTGACCAGTGCTCTGGCCATGGAACAGCAAAGCATTGACCTGCAAAGCAAGCACCCATTCCGGACCCCCCAGCTGCATCAGTAAACAACCACAGTTCTACTTGTGTGACCCAATCTAACTGCCAACATTAAATCCCATTAAACTGTTGTAAAAATTCCATCCACAAATCTAAATCCTCTTGTGTCAACTTATTGACCCGTACTCTGTGGTGCTTACTCTTATGTCCTTTCAACAAAAATGCCACAGACTGACAAAACATCTGACCAGGATGCACTGCCCTGCATGCAAAGTTTAACAAACCCAACAATTCCATAACATCCTTCACCCGAACCTTAGGCCTAGACTTCACCCAAATGATCTTGTCCCGGAGCCTAACCATCTTACCTGGAGGCAAACAAAACAAACCCTGCTCTGAATTTACCATCAACCCCAAAATTTCCAAAGCCCTTTTCGGTCCCTCCAACTTATGCTTAGTCAAAGGTACTCCCAAGGCCTCACACATCCCCACAAACTCTTGCGTAGCTACCTGCACCCTTTGCTTGGTTTCCCCACCAATAAAAAATCATCTAAATAGTGTACGGCTTGCTGATTCTTCACCCTCAGCTGCCATATCCAGTGCAATGCTGAGCTAAACTTCTCGAAAGTAGCACATGCCGCCGCACATCCCATAGGCATGGCAGTGTCAAAATAAAAGTTGTCCCCTACCACCATGCCTAATAATGGCCAATCCTCCTCCCTCACAGGTAACAAATGAAAAGCTGACAAAATATCTGCTTTAACTAGCCAAGGGTCTTTGAAACTCCTAATGACCCGAACTACATCATCCAAAGATGAATACATTAAGCTAGCCTCTTCACTGGGAATGAAATCATTCACTGACTCACCCACAGGGTACGATAAATGATGAATTAAGTGAAATTCACTCTGCTTTTTCTTTGGAACCAAACCTAATGGTGACACCTTAAAGTTAGGGAAAGGAGAGCAACAAAAAGGACCTAACACCCTCCCAGACTGACACTATTTGTCAATCAACTCTTGCAAAATCACCTCCCTGCCCTTGACAGATCTCATATTTCTCCCCACCCTCCCATCCCCACCAATGAAGACTTAATTGAAAACCCTTTGGAAAAACCTTCTATCAACTCTGCCGCTACCACCGGCAGCAGATAATGCATCAATAAGTCCTTCAGTACCTTCACCTTAATAGGTGAATGGTTCCCCAAAACTCCCTCTACTTCCTCGAAAGGACCCCCCCCCCCCTTTTGGCCCCAAAAATTAGCCCAACCACGTCCGCCTAGCAACTCTGAATGGGAACTATTCCAACCTCTTATACCTCCAAAATGCGGTGCCTGACCCCCAGTCTGACCCCCATCCCCCACATTGTGTAGATGCATGCACCCCCATACACTTCAAGCAAATATGAGCAAATCTACAACTCACCCAGGAACACCTACCGGCATTAAAAGCCCAACATATCCTTGCACCTCCTTCAGATGGTTGAGATAATCTGCTACCCCCTCCACTGGTATCCATCATGGTGGACAGCCAAATGTCCAGATGTCTGACCTCCCAACGCATAGACTTATCTACTGCTTTATGCTTGCAAAATTGTTGGTCATACTATAACCATGCATAACCAGGCTTCAACCTCTGCACTTCCCTAATAGTTAAAAAATAAGCCAAAAGAGGAAGAGCCAGCGAAGTGTCCCTTTCCAAACACACCGCCATATAGTAAATGAAACCTAGGACCCAGTTATCCCATGTCTTAGCCTGAAACCTCCCTACCTTTTTACAACCTATCACAGCCAGTGCAGTCAAGAGGTCCTTCCCATTAGCAGTCTCAGCTTCCATCAACCGCTGAACCCCATCTGCATCAATCAATTCAAAAATATTGGCAAACTCCTCTTTCCAAATCTTTTCCTTTACTAACAGAGATATGTGCAGGGTCAATAAAATGGGATCCCCTTCCTGTCACAAGGCCTGTGATGTCAACCAATCCCCTGGCCATAATCCAAATTCAGACCCTACCTCATGGAAATCCGGCCCTAACTCCTGATCCAACAGGGACAGGGTATCCTCAAAAACCCCTCCCCACTTGGCTAAAGCCTCCAAACCGCTACCCAGTAGCCCTCTATGGACACCCTCACTGCCCCCTACCTCACCCCCCATGCCTGCTCCAGTCTCCTCACCCCCCCCGAAGCTTGATGAATTATTACCTGCTGCTGATACAGGGGGCATCATCACCTCTGTAGCCTTCTCCGACAATGCTATCTGCTTGGCTTTCTTCACCCTGGATGCCCGAGTTGTAGACGTCTGCCACTTCTTGCGCATGGTCACACCCTGCTTGCTATTTGTTGGTACCTCAGCAGGAATGGCGTTGAACAAATCTTCAGCCTGTGCTACAATACTGGCCCATCTCTGTCTTAAAGCCTCCGCCATAATCACCTAGAAAGAAACAAAGAAGTTAATGACAATAAAACTTGGCACTGTGTGTTGGTAGCTGTGTAGTATTAACCTGTTAAATAACTGCTGAAGTAATGCACCGTTCTGTGTTGGTAGCTGTGCAGTATTAACCTGTTAAATAACTGCTGAATTAATACACCATTCTGTTTTTTGGTAGCTGTGCAGTATTAACCAGCTAAATAACTGCTGAAGTAATGCACCTTCTGTGTTTGTAGCTGTGCATTATTAACCTGTTAAATAACTGCTGAATTAATGCATCATTCTGTTTGTTGGTAGCTGTGCAGCATTAAACTTTTAAATAACTGCTGAATTAATGCAATGTTCTGAGTTGGTAGCTGTGATGTATTATAAGCCTCTGCAGTAAGCTATTAGTTGTCATTAATACTTCTTCTGTAACAATGTTAGCAGCACAATGTTTAAAATCCTCCATTATTACAATGCTTGCAAATTACCAGTGACTACATTGGAAAAATAAAAGACACAGCATTTTTATACAACATTTTATTGATTTATTTATGTATTTACTTATTTCTCATGCTTTGTCTGATCATTCAATATCCTGAGGTGAGATGTTTTCTTGTCCTTTTGATGAGGTATTTCCCTTATGCACCTTAATATACTCAGGAGGCATGTGATGTGGGGAGGCTCATGGCTGGTATATTCCAAGTGTATAGCTTTGAGCTTGACCTGCTTTATTTCCTCTCATAGATATGAGAAGCTTAGGAACCTGCATATGTTCATAACTAGGGAAGATATGAATCCATAATGATTGCTCATGGCCAGGTTTCCATTATAGTGAGGTAGCTGCATTGCTCAGTAATACTATTAATAAAATATCAGAATAAAATTAAATTATTAAAATACAGTCATTAACAAACAAAGAAATTGCAGAGTTCTCTGTGGTCTAAAATCAATTTTTGGCATTTGTAGACTTAATCAGCATAATGTAAACAGTTACTGTCCACTAATGAGATCCTCCTGATTTGTACTATTTTTGTTTTTCTGTTTGGGCATGTATTTCTGCAAGGCTTACTAGGTTTTGTAAATGCAAATTGTTTTCTAATCGCATAAGATGGCTGCAACTATTTTGAGCTACAAGCCACAGTATGGAGCATCTGCATTAAAACTGAATAATATGCTACTTGACTGCTGAAGACAGAAAGAAAGTGAGATCTTACAATTCAAAATGAAATTTTAAACAGTAGTTCTCTGAAATATTTGACAATCAGTATTTTTATATCTATTATTAATTAAAGTGCCTATTAAATATTAATTGTGGAGTCTAGAAAGTAATCAGACATATTTCTGCTAGTCCTTTTTTATGGAAGAACTTAGGCATGTTACTTTAACATGAATATTCTTTTGCAGCAGATGAGGACAATGATGCTCTGCTCCATAAGTACTTTGGAGGCAGCAGCAGAATATGTTTATCCTGAAGATATCTTTTTCATACTGAAAAAGGCAATTATTAATGCTGAATTTTACAGGGGATCTGCACAGTTAGGGTACATTTATCTTCAATGTATATAACACAGTTTTACTGCAGATGGGTAGATGGTGGTTAAGTTATTGCTCTGCTATTGCTAATATAGTATTAATGTAAGTAGAATATTGAAGTAAGCTAGGGAGAAAGAGGGACATGGGACACTGAAAGTTCTGTAGTATAGACAGCTTGGTAAACACTGGAAATGTCAGGACCTACTATAACAAGTCCTATAATGCAGAGACTGAATAGCTGAAAAAATGGACTTACATATATTAAGTCTGAGATGGCCATTTCTTAGAAGATTCCCTTTTCTCCTAGGTATGGTGATTTCAGAGTTATCATATATAACTTTGGGGGCTGTGTGGGGCTTGCTCCCTTTCAAAACAGAAGTTTAAAGGAGTCTAATGTTCGAAGTTCGCTGTTCTCTCACATTTTCAGTCTCATTTTTTCTGCATGTCAGCCATTGGCATTTCAAGTGCCGACATTCCAATAGGGAGACATCAGGCTGCTATGTTCTTACTGAAAAATATTTGATATGGATAATGTAAAACAGTAAAAAAAACTATTAGTGTAATAAGATACTGAGTTTAGCTAACTGCATCATTTGTCTTTTTTGATTGTCAATAGTAAAAATGAAAAGTTGTCTGTATAAATTAGCTGCAGTACCAGATTTAGTAAGGGAAAACAAAATGATTGTTTAAATGCACATGACAATATGAGCAACACTATTAAACAAGTACAATATGGGAATAAAATAAAACCTATTAAAAAGCAGTCATTGGTAAACCAACGTTTAGAGAGCTCATTGCGGTAGAAGGCTACTATATTGCATTTGTAGATTCTATTCTCTGGCAGAAAAATGAACGTTTCTGAATTTTCACTAAACTTTCATCTAAGCAAGTTACAGCCCAATACAGAACCCATTTCATTTGTTTTATTCTTTTATTAACTGGGTTGAGGCTTATGTTTAGCACAGCATACCACTCAACAATCCAGAAGTTTGCAGAATGCCCAGATTTTTGCCTTACATTTTCAGTCCATTCCTCAAACAATTAATGTTTTTCTGGGTAATCTTTGAAGACTGCAATCACTAAATGACAGATATTTCAGTTTTAGACTTCTTATACTTCTGAAAAATGCTTGCTAATGCAAAACCCATTATCTTAGTAACTTTCTGATTTTATAAAAGCAATGTTTAAACTCTGTCCCTGAGTTTGAGCCTTTGTCCTCCATTATGTTTGGCTTTGTACAGAGTTCTTGTGCAAAGACGTAGAGTGGTATGTAGCAGAGGCACATGGAGAAACATACAGTAACTATTGATAGTAGCTATAAATAAATCATTTACACAAGAAAATGAAAGCTTTTCCACTTCTACTGACTCAAGTCATTAAACATCTGTCAACTGCAGCTCAGATAACATCAAACAATTTAATAAACAGTGGACTCAGAGAACTCATTTGTACAGTACTACTTGGGTTTGTTAAGGCTTCAGGTAGTTAATTAAGGTACAAAGTTATTAATCAGGCTACAAGAACACATCCTGAGTCATTTTCATCTTTGATTTTAATAATTTATCAGGTGGACGGTGGCAGCGTTTGTATGATACCTCCATATCCACCTTATATGCCCCACCCAACTTCATTATTTTGAGTCAAGTGCCACATAGTTACTGTGAGAAAAAGCAGTACTTGTCTGATATCTAGGTGTAATTGCTGTGATTCCATCAGGAATGTGAAGATTTTCCAGTGAGGAACTTTACAATTTCCTTTAGAAATGTATTAAATGGCTTTTTCAATCAAAGCAAATGGTAAGTGTTCTAAGTTGACAGTACTGACTTTACTTGCAAGTGTCTAATTTTACTTTGAAGACAGAAACTGCATGTTCCATTCAGAAATCTTGTTAAAGTCAGCTAAGACCAGAGTGTATCTCCCTTGCTATGTTAATTTGTTTCATTTATATCATTCTGTTGCACCAGTAAGTGTTTTCTTCTGGGGGTGGAGCTGACTTTCTTTGCAATGCATAAATTATGCCTAATTTGTTGCTGTTTATCTATATCCGTTTATTATATATAACTCCCAAATGTCCCTGCTTTTACCGAATTTCCCTGATTTTGCCTAGTTTTATCCCTTCCCCCTTGATGTAATAAAAATAAAAAAATATATAAGGGGAAAGGGAAAAAAATAGGCAAAATCAGGGAAATTCGGTAAAAGCAGGGACATTTGGGACCTGTTCTACTATCTTTTTAAGGGAATTAGAGTTGTTCTTCTTCTTTTGTTTTTTCCCGGTTAGGGGTCACCACAGCGGAACTCCAGTCCGCTAATGATTGGCAGTAGATTTTTACAGTGCCAAGGTGCCATCCCTACGCCCAACCTTCAATGAAGGCATGCCCATTCACGCATGTCTTTTGAATGCCACTCAACCGCGGAGAGGACATGCAGACTCCACACAGAAGGTGCTCCAGCCAAGAATTGAATGGGAGAACCTCTTGCTGTGAGAGAACAATGCTACCGCTGCACCACCGTGGCTTTTTAAGGGAATTAGAGTAATGCTTAGAAAGTTTTCCTGATTTTGGTCCTTTGCCCCGCCATTATTTTTTACTTTGTCTGAAATTCTTGAGCAAATAAGTTGAAGGGTAGGGTTATGCCCTGTAACAGATGTATCTGCATTATCACAGGCTAAGTGCAATTTAACAGGAAGCAACATGTCGATGCTGCTTTCTTACATGGGTAACCTTTAGAAGGTAACTTTTACCAAATCTGACAGGTGCGAAACAAGTGAGTAATTCAGGAGAGAATAGGGGGCTATGGTGTCAGAAACTGGAACTTGTGAGCAACAAAGCTGCTGGCTGAGAATCCTATAAAATCAAGAAAAAAGGACCATGCACTGTAGACAAGCACAGGTGAGACTTCATAGTAATCAAGCAATTACAACTAGTTTAGAAATTAAAACTTTATTGAAAAACAAACAGATGAGTGCTTTTACCCTTAAAAGAGCTGCATCAGGGAATAGCACACACTGTACCCACACACGCATACACACAGACACACACACACACACACACACACACACACACACACACACACACACACACACACACACTGCATCAGGGGATAGCACACATTCCACACACGTGCGCTCACACACACACACACACACACACACACACACACACACACACACACACACACACACACACACATAAACACACACACTCACTACCTAAGTGAAAATCCAGATGCTAAGCACATACAAACAGTAAAAATTATGCATGCAAAATTCTCGTGCTTTACTTACTCATGCAATGATTGTGTTCTGTGAGATCTGATGAAGCTCTTTTCCCTGTGCTCTACTATTTTTCTTTGTGGGAGGGAGATGTCTTACCCCCCCCCCCTCGAGGTTGAAAAACTATTGTGCCTCAATACAAGGATCCGTGCTTTTTTATCTCTATATCTATATTTACATCTATCTATCTATCTATCCATCTATCTATCTATCTATCTATCTATCTATCTATCTATCTATCTATCTATCTATCTAGCTGTTTCTGGGTGTGTGTGCATGTGTGTGTGTGTGTGCGTGTGTGTGTGTGTGTGTGTGTGTGTGTGTGTGTGTGTGTGTGTGTGTGTGTGTGTGTGTGCATTCAACCCGCACAATCCCACTGAGCAAGGATACCATGATGCCCACTCCCAAACTAGAAATATTATAGACTTCTACTCACCTTGCTCAGATCAATGTTCTATTTGTTTAGGCACATCAGGAGGTGCCCTGCAGAATGACCCAGGAATGCTCAAAGTCTGTACCATGTTACACAATATAGTTATCAGGAAACAGCTGCAACAAGGACAACAAGGCCAAAGACTACAGTGCCCAGCACCATAAGAAGTGCCAGTAGGACTAACAGAAACAGACGAAGAGTCTGAGGAAGACCCAGCTGTTGTGGATGATCCTGGCAGATGTAGACATGCATAATATGCCATGGCTCTGGATAAGCAGCAGAGGACAGCACATACACTCACTGCCTAACTGAAAACCTAGATGCTAAGCACATGCAAACAGTAAAAATGATACATGCAAAATTCTCAACCTTCACTTATGCATGTAATGATTGTGAGAATGACCTCAGAAGGCACAACTTGAAACAGCAGTATTAACCAAGACAAGTCATAAATCTGTAAAAAAGAGATATATAAATGGTTACCCTCATATGTAAGTATTGTACATCAGTAAGATGAAACATGTCTCAAGTGTAGAGGAATGTCATCAGTAACACATGTGTGACATATACAATATAGGTATGATTCTGCCCAATACTGTGCATCATGCATTGCAGTTGCCCAATGTAGACACCACAACAGTGACCAGGGCAATCTTAGCATAATTTCCAAAAGTGTTGAGAAAGCACTAATTGCTGTATATGTCAGGCTGCATTAGTAAGAATAATAGTACAAGTACAATGATGATCTCGATTCACATAATAAACCATTTAAAAATGAGAGCAAGAAAATGAACTATAAAAAACAGTTCTTGCAATACATTACATTAAAGCAATCATTTGAGTTAGCAAGTATTAGATATCCACTCTGTGCATGAAACATAGGTCACTATAATTCAGAAAGAAATATGCAAAGCAGGGCACAGTCATCATCACTTGCAATGGCTAAGTGGGTGGGTTATAGGAGGGCAAGCCTGACACCAAAGATGTTGGTGTATGTGAGTGAAAAATCAGGTTATCAGCAAGTATCCATTGTCAGGACCAGCAGCAACATATTTACATAATTCAGAACTAATGTTTATATGCGTGTGTGTGTGTGCATGTGTGTGTGGTTTGTGTGTGAGATGGCATGGCCAAGATAAGCTTTAATGTGTGTGGATCTGCATGAATGCAATCAGAGCACTTATGCTAGCACAACACCATGGCATCTTGGACAGTTGTGAGTCATGCATGGTAAAGGACTGATTTCACTGTCACTACCTCAGCCACGAGAACTATCTCTGTCAGGAGTTGTACTGCTAGTACCATGCTGACCTGGCTTGCAGTTGGTGTGCTACCTGAATGTGAATGATGTCTGCTGGATGAGCTGTCATCATGACTATGCCCATGACTACATACATGTGGCCTAACATATCTGGGTGTGGACACTTCAGTCAATGCTAGAATAGTGGAAGTAGTGCCACTACAGGAGTGGCATCTGGCATGACCAAGTCAGCTAATACTTTACTATGTAGTGGCATTCATGCCACATGGATGCAGACCTTCCCCCAGCAGGCATTCCATTGCAGACACTGTAAGATCCAGTGTGTTATTCATTCTGTCCAAGGAGTGACTACAAGTTTCAGGCAGTCTTGCATGTCAGTGTGCTCAATATGCAGTGCTCAACTATGTCTTCCGAGGCCCTGATAGAATGTGCTTGTGCCTCCATGCTGACCATAAACATACAATGTGTGGTGCCTACTGACACACCAATGTCAGGGGAAGAGTGTTCAGCAGGCCTCCTCCGAGCACCTCTATCAACACTCCTGTGTGGTATTCACTCTCACAATGGCTGAGTGAAGACTCAGCCAGTTCTGAAAATGGGGTACCACAGTACCCTGATCAACCATGTCACCCTCAACCTACCCTATCTCTGATTGTTCCACGTCATAGTTATGGTAGCCATACTGACTGTGTCCAGACTCTGGGCAGAGGATGTGGAAGCCACAACTTCAGTGTCAGACTGACCACATAAAACTCCAAGCTGTGCCTCTTCAACACCGACATCATCATTAGAGCCTACCAATATTCCAACAAGAAGTGGTAGGAATTCCACAGTGCCAAGTTGCAGACTCGCTTGTGATTAAAGGTATAAAAGAGAGAAATACAAGAATAAATGATCAGACTTGTACTACATTACCCTGATATAAGCAATAATAGATGTAAGTGCAGTTAGAAAAGGAATTAAGGTAGTTTTCATGAAAAGTGGCATATTTTACTATTAAAAAAAAAAGAAGAAGAAGCAATGGCCATACCATTTTCAGGTGGTCATGGAAACTCAGTACCACATCTTCCCAGACAGAAAAAACTATAGATGAAAGAAGGATGATGAGCATTATCATGCAGATGGCACAATAAACATGAACATCAGCTACTTCAACAAACATTTCCTTATCTAATACACATTTACTTACATTCCCCTGCTATAGCACTAGCTCTTTGTTTTGGTTTCATGATCAGTGGCAGAAATTAACTTTTATTACAAAATGTTACGTTTAATTATTGCATTATTAAATTACATTAAACATTTCATTTTTGTATGAGGATTGATTTACTTGAAATGTATATATCTGATATGCCATAATTGCACTGACATTGATTTATTTTATGCCACATTAATGTCTTCACATCATATCTGGATGTGGCAAAGGTGAACATACTGTGTCATATTTGTTTATGTACTGAAATAATAATATGACACGGCACTGATACTATTATTCATGTTTGTCTCTTCAACCCTGTATCTCACTTTTTGTTTTTTGTTTTTTAATTTCTTTTGGAAAAAATTGCTTCTGTAAAACAAATGACCATCTGCACAGAGCACTAGAATGACCTCTGGTGTTCAACCCTCCATTCCTTCACAGGTGGCTGCAGTGGCACCACCACAGGCAGCACAGACACCCATAACAGCTGGATCCCACAAAATACCTGCATTACCTGCTCCAACAGGTTCAGGAAACTCTGTCTCAGCTGTTGGTAGAGTGGTGCCAACCAGGAGTAGTACTGGAGGAAGATATTTTGTCACCAATCAGAAGCTGACAGGGCTGGTGGAGGACATTATGAAGAGGGGCCTTGGTTGCCAAATTGGCAGAGTAGAAAAGGTCCTGCATTAAAATACAAAACCAATGCCACATCCAGAATTTACACAATGATCTGCATCAGGAGATAATGATTCTTGCTGAGCTAAAGCTGGATGCAGATGCTCCTCCAGTGTCTCCGACCTATCCCAAATTATGGTGTACCCAAACCTTTTGTGTCCTTCACCATCCCTGTCTGTTTTGCATCTCCAGTATGTTTACACCTGTTGCCTAACTTACCCTACCTACCTACATATCTTATTCCTAAGCTTCTTCCCCAACAGCCCTCTCTCTCCCAAAAAAGTAAATGAATAAATAAACAAACAAATAGATAAATAAATGGGCATCTGTCCCACAAAAAAATCGCACCCCATGTATACCTTTACACTTTATCTATGTGTCTGCTTGACACACTTTATATGGTCTGATAGGCCATACAACATTATTCTGTAGTTGTCACCCAGCCTTGAGAAGGTGACTATCCAAATTTATCAAATTCTGTTTATAATTCTACAGTTATGCTGTGGAGAAATGGGTAATTACAGTGCTTTCCCACTACCATCCTACACATTTCTTTATTCATCCCCTGGTGTCTTACACTTTGCTTACTCCCAGTTTTCACCACTGTCTTATTAGTCTGCTTTTCATTCATTTAATCTGTTCAAAAATAGAATCACATGTAACAAACACAGCCTTAAACAGACCACAAAAAGCTTTCAGTTTTTGTCCTCAGCATTTGCACAACATTTGGAGTTGTGCACCAGTGCTGAGTGGTGATAAATATCGTTTCATGTCCTATGGTAAAAACTGATGAGTTTTTGCCTTAGACAATACTACTACACTTAACTCCATGCAAGTGTGCTTAGCTTCACAGAGGCAGTAACTCTTGAATACGTATTAGGCTGCTGGATATAATGTACACCTTACAGGATTCTACAATCGCCATTACTGTAATGAAGCTTGATGCCTACATTCTCCCTTGCTTCAGTCTGTCGTAACTGCCCATTGAAATGTTTGTTTTTAACTTTGTGAAGTAGGAGTTTCCATGAGCTATGGTAAGTTAATGATTAGGTCTATAGAATGATTATAGTGAGAAGGGTTTAAATACAGAAGTAAGTCAAAGTCTTGGTGAATGTCTTATATGACTACCATGTGTCTACACGGTTTCCATTCAGAATTTTGAAGCTCAAAACTTCGAATTTCATATGATCGAAGATCATATGTTCAAAGTTTCAAAACTTCAAAATTCTGAATGGAGATCAGCATACAGCGCAGACTGGGGGATTTTCCTTGCCCTCGATGTAGTGCGATCTCGGAGTTGATATATTTAAGTTACGGTAGGTGTGGCAGGCACAGCCCCCTCATGGGGGGTGCAGGGGAGCTTGCCCCCCTGCATACAGATGTTTTAGTGTGTTGGATGGTGTTTTCGGGGGTTCACAATTTTGAGATTTCAAAATCTCGAGTTTCTGAACTCAATATTCTGAAACTCGAGATTTTGGGATTTAGAAATTTCGTAGTGAACCCGTCTACACATGTTATTAACCTACCATTATCCTGGCTGTGTCTTAATCTGCTTGCTCCTTGTAGAGAACACTTTATTGTACAGAGCATGAGAGAATAATTCTGATAACAAACCAAAAGTAACATACCACAGAGATGTCCAGAAATGGCTCATGAATAAAAATGCCTGTCTCCCTCTCTCCAATATCTTTATCTCTGCCTCCTTCTGTGTTATCACTCTTTGTCTTCATGATATGCGCAATGCCTGGCACTGAGCAACAATTGTAAGTGATGGTAAATGGCAGCTCACAGCTTATGACTGCTTCCTCTGATGCTACTCTGCTTAGCCTCACTGTGCTGTAGAAACACAGGCTTACAGCACTATAAGGAGACATTTAGAATTATAAGTTGACATGCTGTAGAGATGAATCTACACCATATGGGACACTGCAATTGTAACTAGAGTTATGAAGTATGCTGCCCACACACTTCCTTGCTTCGTTCTGTAATCATAATCTGGGATTCCACCAGCATTAGCAGAATTGGTCCCTTATGTGTTTCATAATCATTCACAAAAATGATCATAACTTCCCAGAAAAAAAGTGTAAGACATTAGGTACAATTAAAGCCTTTATGTGTTAACAAACATAGCAGACTAGGCACATGTGGAAAACATGACTGCTCTATACACATAAAGTGATAGGAGAAACTGTGATGCATTTCCATGCATGTTCTGAACTCTATTAATTATGACAACTACAAGTCTTTTATCCTGTAGTGATTGTATTACTAAGTGATGTCATACAAGCACATGCGATTGTATGAACAATTATTACAATATGTCTCAAATACATTGACAGTCACCAGATATGATGGCTGTGTAAGTATACACCTGCATCATCCATATAATGAGAAATGTACTGTAATTATCATGACACGTGTAAGTCATGACACAGAAAATAATCTACAAAACACACATCTGTTCTGAATTTGATTAGAAACAGACCTGCTTGTATGTCTGTACTCCTTATTTGCAGAAAGGTTGGGGCAGAGCACCATAGACTACTGTTAATTCCCATTCTAAGTTCAAAATGTCAAAATAATAATAATTATGCACATACTAATACTTTGCCATTAATTGAGCAAATGAGCTTGTCAGTGGTGCACTTCAGAGATTGACTTCAGAAATGAATAAATAATGAATGTGAGTGGCTTGTATCACTTCTGTATGTTACAATAGACTGTTGTGCTCAAGATATGTGGAGTTTAATGCTAGATGAATAATTCATTGTGTAAAGTCATGTTTGCACTCCAACACACTGAGATTTTGCAAATGATGTAGAATGGTACAGGAACATCTCATACATACTTCCTCAGTGGTATTTAGCCTGTACTGTCATACTTTTGACCTGCCCATTACTGTTACATTGCACGGTGTCAGAGCATGGCAACACATTGAAAATGATACAACAAATGAGTACTATTTGCATGCAGTCATTCTGGCCTAAACAGTTATGATTGCTTGGCTGTCAATCCACCAATACACAATATTGTGAAACAGCTATACGTCACTCACATTGCCACAATGTGCATGAGTGACAGAATCGCCAGTCTGACCCCGAATATACTAAGTTTAAGATCACTTTTATTGAACATAAATAAAAGTTAAATGCTTTTGCCCTTTCTTGAAACTTCTTCAGAACAAAATTAATGTTTTAATTCAAACATGGTGCAATTTATAACAATGCCTAATTCAGTTCAAATCTTAAAGCGATATCAAATGAAATGAATTAATTTCTGCCACAAATATAATAAACATACAATATGCAATGCATCAATTATAAAAGAAACATCAAATGTAAAATGCCAAATATAAAATATAAGGCATCAAATATAAAACAAACATATATCACATGTTAAATATTATAAGAATTTTTTATGTAAGAAATTAATTACACATTGTTGTCTTGTACACGTTCATGATTCATCTCATTCTTATCAAGACCACAAAAATAACTTTCATTTAATATCAAGAGCATAGTCTAAATAAATATAAACATATCATACTATAGACTATAATTCATTGTTATAATTTAGCAGCACATTTTTTTTAATACTGGAACTATAGAAATTTAATGATCCGAAATGCTAGGCAGGTAATGATGCATAGCAAGCTTGTTTATTTAGAATACACAAAGCTTTCAGGCCAATACCCTTCCCTGGTGTGTTACTTAACAAACTACTATTCACATACATTCAAACTAATACCTTCAGGACACAGCCAAAACAACAATTTACTGCATATTCATATTTAAAGACTTAAAACACATTTTAAAACATGAAATATTTCCTGTCTAAACTAAATATTGCTCTCTTTATAAAAAGTATAAAAATATATATGTAAAATATATGAATTTTGTATATTGAAGTACATATATCAGTCATTTACAACAACAATACTTGCAACACACACACACACACACACACACACACACACACACACACACACACACACACACACACACACACACACACACACACCTTTTAGTACTTTTGGTTGACCTTTTTTCATAGTTTTTCCTACATTTCTTCCACCTCTAATAAATTCTTCAAATTATTTCAAGTTTTATACACAAACTTTGCATTCTTGCCAACCAATTCAAAAATTTAGGTCACATATACTAAGATATATTCAAGCTTTGTTTATTAATATTTTCAACATCTTTACTACCTGGATTGTATTCTATTACCAAAGCCTTATGTAAGATTTCATTATTGAAAGAACCAAACCACAACAGGAGAGACACAAGTGCTTCAAAGAGCAAAGCTCCAACCAAAGTAAAACAAAAGAGAAGCACCAGCAGCCGCAACGAGTGGTACAAATGCAAAACTTTAATGGATAAAAGCTGAAAATAACACCCAAATAAATCACACCCAAGAACCAATCCATCCCTATTTTGTGAGGAATAACAGAAAATAAATCAATAATATTTATTAATACAAAAATAATATTCTGTTCAAAACTATTGGGATTAACACTTATTAAAAATCCCATGAATCCTTTAGGAACCCATCATATTCCATCCAAACCTTTTTGATCTTAGAGTCTATACATTTAGCTAATGAGTGGGTTTTGGAACCATTAGCAGAGGCTATGGGTCTCAAAGGTGGATCTCTAATATTCTTATGAACTTTAACTATCCCAAAAATATTAGGGACCACTGGCTTATCAGTAACCAAAAAATTATAGGTGGGTCTATCAATCAGCTCATCATGATACAACTCCCTTAGTGCAAAATCAATCTTGGAGTGAGCAATGTTAATTTCATTAATCGATACTCTATTGTATCTTTCCTCATCTCCTAAAATAGATTCCATTTTTGCCACATAGGTAATATGATCCATGATAGCCATACCCCCGCCCTTATCTAGTCTCATAACCCTGATGTTTTTGTTCTCACTTAATTCCTTAAGCAGCTGCCTCTCTTCCCACGTTAAATTAGGATAAATACTAGATTTACTAAGCTTGTGTCTAAGCTCCATTTCCACTACCTTCTCAAAATGTTTAAGTTGTGGGTGCAGTACTGGGTTATAAACACTCTTCTTTGTTAGTTCCTTATCACCAATCTTCTCCTTCTTATTTCCTTCATATAGGAGTTCATGGTTCTTTTTCCTCACAAATAGTTTGAGGTCAATTAAAACCTTACTAATATCACTTTTTTTTGTTTGGAACAAATTTCATTCCTTTCATAAACAACTGAAAGAAGCTTTTATGTATCTCTAAGCTACTATATTTGAAAATGTTAAAGTTCTGATAAGTACTAACATTTTCATTATATTTAATAATCTCATTATCCCTTACATCCACATTTTCATATTTTATTTTATTTATTTTATTTTATTTTACATTTGTTGACCGGGCTAGTCTAGTTGGATATATGTCCATTTTCAGTAGAGGCCCGGGGAGAAAAGCTCCACACAATTTAAACAAAATTCACATGGACAGAAAATACATATTTAGAATGCATATACATTTTCTTGAACAGAGAAGGCTGCAAGTTTACAAGTACATAACGAAGGTTACACATATTTCAATAGACTTAGCATAGTTAATAAGAAGTTACATTTAAATGTTACTAAAGAGTACTAGTTGATAGAAGAAAAAAAAAGCAATAGTGTCGATGAAGGTAAAAAAAAGGAAGATAAGAAAAAATGAAATGGAAAAGCAGTTAGGTAATAAATCTAGAAGTAATATGAGTCACTTTAATGAATTCCGTACTAGCTAGGACTGCGAAGGAGAGGAAGCATAGTAGTATTTAATAAGAAATAGATTTAGAGAAAAAAGGCAAAATAAGTTAGAGAGAAGAAGTAGATTCAGAGATGAGAATCTTGAATCATTCAGGTAAAAATGGATAAGTTGGTCAGTCTGGTTTAGAACAGGGACACATCCAGTGTGTTTTTAGGAAGAGCTTAAGCTTTTTTTTAAACAGAGTAGTTGAGGGAAGTGTGGTAAGTTCAGGGGGAAGTAGGTTCCAGGTTTTTCCAATGGAAATAGAAAACAGAGAGTCTCCAGCTCTATTGTTTGATTTGTTGATGTATACAAGAGATTTTTGTGATGATCTTAGGGACTTAAGGTTCTCATAGGGGTGGATAAGATTAGATAGGATGGGTGTTTTATCAGGTTGATACAGTATTTTGTGGACGATGGTCAGTTGATTATATTTTAGATGCTGTTGAAATTCGAGCCATCCAAGGTGCTTTAGATTAATACAGTGATGAGTTCTGTAAGGATTACCTGTGGCATATCTGGCTATGCTATTATAGGAGTTTTCTAGTTTTTAAGGTTATTTTTGACAGATTGGTAAAAATGGGTGAGGCATAAAGAAGGGTGGAAATAAGGTGTGTGTGGGCAATGGTAATTCTAGTTGCAGGAGTGAGGAAGGATTTGATCCTGTAAAGAGAGCCTATTTTTTTATTGGTAGTTTTCAGAATGTTGTTGATATGGGCATCAAAGTTTAGGTTATTATCTATGATGATACCTAGCAGTTTGGTAGTTTGATCTTGGGATATGACTGTACCATCATGGGATGATACAGAGAAGTCTATTGGTGGAGATTTACTGGTAGGTGTGAAAAGGAGAAGTTTAGTTTTTTTAGGGTTTAATAAGAGGCAGCGTTTTGTAAACCATAGTTCTACAGAGTTAAATGTGTTTTGAGATAGGGAGTGAAGTTCAGATACAGATGAAGCAATGCATATAAGTGTACAGTCATCTGCGTATTGGATGCATGTAGCTTGGGGAATTTCTAGGTGAAGGTCATTGATGAATATAGAGAACAGGAGAGGGCCCAGTATGGAGCCTTGAGGAACTCCAATATTAACAGGTAACTGAGTAGAGAGACCGTTGTTCCAGAGTACAGCTTGATGTCTGTTATTTAAGTAGGAATGGAACCATTTTATAGCTAGTGTGTCAAGAGACAGAGATTTGAGAATGTTTATGAGTACAGTGTGATTTACCATGTCAAAAGCTTTGGACAGGTCTATGAAAAGTGCAGAGGAGAGCATGTTAAGGTTTCGGTTGTTATTGATAGTGTCAATAAAGGAAAGGAGGGCAGTAGTTGTGCTATGGGAAGGTCGAAACCCATGTTGGGAGTTGGAAAGCAGGTTATTTTGGAGAAGATGGTCTAGCAATTGCCTATGGATACATCTTTCCATGATCTTAGATAGAGGAGAAAGTAGGGCTATGGGTCGATAGTTAGAGAGTTCAATGGAGTCTCCTCCTTTGTGAAGGGGAATAATATGAGAGACTTTCCAGAGTTTAGGGATATATCCTTCAGTGATGGTTCTATTAATGAGGATGGAGATGGGGTAAGCAATTGATTTGGCTGCTAACTGTAAGTATTCTGAGGGTAGTTGGTCAGCAGAAGGAGTACATGGTTTCAGTTTTTGGATAAGGGTGAGAATAAATGCTGTGGGGACAGGTTGGAAGAGAAAAGGTGGAGGTGGGTTAGAGCCAGAATTGGATGTTATGTCTTGAGGAGAGAGTTGACAAGCAAGATCTTGAATTGCTTTGATAAAGAAGGTGTTTAAGGTGTTTGCAGTTTGTTTAGGATTGTCTTTGTCAGTGCCTTGTGGGTTAGGCGTGATAGATTGACTTGGATGTAATAACTGATTAATACTTGACCAGAATTTTTGGGGTTTATTGTGGTAGGTCTGCTGAAATTGTAAATAGTATTTTTTTTTATCAAACACTATGGCTTTTTTTGTTTCATTTCTCAGTTGTTTGTAGTTTTGGATGTCAGTATGGTTTTCAGTTAAGCGTGATTTATTCCAGTATTGATTTCTGAGATGGATTTTTTGTTTGGTTTCCCTAGTAAGCCATGGAGCAGATTTTGTTCTTATCCTGATAGAGCGGGTAGGAGCATGACGGTTGAGTATGTTTAGGAAATTAATATTAAAGTAATCAACAGCTTCATCAAGAGAAAGGTATTTTAATGGGGACCAATTACATGCGTTAAGTTCACTAAGGAATATATCTACGTTGAGTTTTTTCTTGGTTCTAATTTCCCTATATATGGGTTGAAAGGGTGGATTAGTTTTTAGTCTGATGATGTAGGTTAGTGAGTGGTCGCTTATGTCGTCAGGGAGGGTTCCGGTTTCATAAGTCTGAGGTTGACTATTAATAAGTATCCAATCTAAGGTGCTTTCTCTCTTGCTAAGTTTGTTTATTCTAGTAGGGGAGGTAATAGTTTGGGTGAACCCATAAAGATTAATATGGCTCGTGGGGCAGTTGTTATTGCAAGAATTCCAGTCTATGTTAAAATCGCCTAGGATTATGGTTTCTTGGGGAAGGCTTAGAGATAACCAACAAAGTATGTTTTCAATGGTAGTGATGTTATTACCTGGGGGAACATAAATACTAGTAATATGGATAGATTTAGCTGGGTTGAGCTGAAACTTGGTAATAAGTATTTCAGCATTTGAGTCTTGGGAAGGTTTGTGGTTAAAGATGGTTATTTGAAGATCAGATTTGAATAGAACAGCTACTCCACCACCTTTCTTGGTTACACGGTCAAGGCGTATGATGTTATAACCAGGTGGTAAAATTTCATTGTCTTTTGTTGCTGGTTTTAACCAGGTTTCTGTTAGACATATAATATCAAATGAGTAGAGTTCCAAGAGAGCATGGAGTTATGTTATTTTATTATTAATGCTCCGTGTGTTAAGGTGAGCTATTAAGAGTGAGTTTGGAGATTTTATGAGTGGGTGAATGGTAGAGGGCTTTGGGTTATTGAGTTGATTGGTACTGTTATTCAAGGTGTTTGGGCCAGGATTTGGGTGAATGTCTCTGTCTTTTAGGGAGTGGAGTAGTGTTAGATATAGATTCTTAGTAATTTTGCTGAGAAGAACTGGATATCTTCTGGGGTTAGGGGAGCTATATCTAATGTGTACTGTCCTATGGTATTTAGGTAATAGATAGTTGGGTATGGATGTAACGTTGAAATGGTCAGTGTGAGAGGGTAGTGAAAAAGAGGTAGATTGTTTAGTGGGATTTAACAAGTTTGTGTATACAGGGTGCTCATAGGAGGTTAATAAGTAGAGAAGAGTTAATGGAGGTAGAAGTGTGAGTATGAATAACATTTGTAAGTAGATTAAGGTGTAGTGTTTATTCATAGACATGGTAGATAAAAATATTTTTTTTTTTAATGCAGTGGTAAAATTGGTGAGGTCAGGAAGGGTAGAAAAAAGAGAGATTGGTGAGATAGGGTGTGGTTTTTAAAAAGGCGGGAAAGCATGAGAATGTGTGATGGAAGTGAAACTGTGATTGGTGGAAATAGGGAGGGGGTGTGGTGTGATAGGTATAAGGTTAGGACCCCTGGGAGTGGGTGGGAATTGGGGGTAGGGTAGGGGAGCAGAGTGAGTCAGCAGGGCGAACGGAGCGGGTTAGAGCAAGTAAAGATGAGCTCCTGGAGACAATCAGAAAAGCTACCGATTGTGGAGGAGCTCTAGGTAGTTCCAGGTGAGTGTAGAGTTGTAGTACTATAAACAATTAACAAGAGATATTAGAGAAGAGAAAGGGAATAAAGTAAACTGAGGGGGTAATACCCTGTACTGGTAGTGAACTGTCGGTTTGTTCCGAATTCTCTCCAATCTTCTTAAATAAGGGAACTCTAAAGGGTCATTAATGTCAAGATTAAAAACTTCAGATTCTGAAAAATTATTATTGTTATTAATGTTCTGACCTTCATTATTATTCCTATTAAACCTTCTGTCTTCTACCTCATTATAAGGGCCAAACACTTCCACCCTTCCCTTATTGCATCTATCCTGCCCAATATGCTCACTACAATCATCCAGGTGATGGTATTTTGCAGAATCTTTATCCCAACCCACCTTGGATAACATCTATTTTCTTGATATTCTAATAAGTCCCTCTTAATTTTCTTGTTCTTCCTTGTGGAAATGTATACACATTTATCATCTATACTTTTTTTAATATTAAAATACTTCTCTTTCTCCTTTTCCACAGTAAACATTAAGTCACTGGTTATTTTTTCATTCATTTCCTCAGTTTGTTTAAACAGGTTTTCCATGTCCACCTCATTGTCCCTAATAATCACGTTCATGATAGAAAACCCACAGGTGTTAAAAATTTTAATTAAATCCACATAACTTTCTTCCCTGATATTGTTAGGGTACTTATATACTCTAAGACCTTTAGGTACAATTTCTAGTGAAAAACATTTTTTTAAATACGTTATCTAAATAAATAGTTTTATTTTTCAACATCAGGTCATCAATCAAATTCACATTGTCATTATATGTATTAGTCCATTCAGAGCTAGGTTTGTCTCCATTTTTATCATTGTATTCATCAAACTGTAACGGGATACCAGACAAGGATGCTGCTGCCCCTCCATCAACATTCTCCTCTAGACCACGCCCATTTGTATCTGACATATGTACATTGGAAGTCACCAGTTGAACTAACTCTTGGTTACCAGAAATTGTGAATAATGAAAATTTCGAGATGGGGGAGCCGGAATTGAGTGGACAGCCTGACACGAGTAACTTGGATGAAGTTGCGGACCTAAGAAGTGCTGTGGGTGAGTTAACCCAAGTTGTTAGACTGCTTAACAGAAGCATTTCCCAGCTACTTACTGCAAGCTCAGTATTCAAAATTTCTGGTAACCAAGAGATGGTTCAACCTGTGACTTCCAACGTATGTACGTCAGATACAAATGGGCATGATCTAGAGGAGACTGGAGATGGAGGGAAAGCTGCGTCCTTGTCTGGTATCCTGAGCATGTTAAGGACTCTTGGTAATGGCAAACCCCTGTGGATATTAATTTGCAAGTGTCCTTGGGTGCAAGACCTAAAGAAAAAAGGCTTGTTGGCCATGGACAACGCACAGGTGACTGTAATGACTTTCATAATAATGTTCGTATGAAAGAAATGTTTAGAGACTTTAAATGGCAAGAATGGTTACAGTTTGATGAATACAATGATAAAAATGAAGACAAACCTGGTTCTGAAAGGACTAATAGATATAATGACAATGTGAATTTGATTGATGACCTGATGTTGAAATATAAAACAATTTATTTGGATAACATGTATTTAAAAAAATGTCTTTCACTAGAAATTGTACCTAAAAGTCTTAGAGTATATAAGTACCCTAACAATATCAGGGAAGAAAGTTATGTGGATTTAATTAAAATTTTTAACACCTGTGGGTTTTCTATCATGAACGTGATTATTAGGGACCATGAGGTGGACACGGAAAACCTGTTTAAACAAACTGAGGAAATGAATGAAAAAAAAAACAGTGACTTAATGTTTACTGTGGAAAAGGAGAAAGAGAAGTATTTTAATATTAAAAAATTATAGATGATAAATGGTATACATTTCCTGACGGAAGAACAGGAAAATTGAGAGGGACTTATTGAAATATCAAGAAAATAGATGTTATCCAAGGAGGGGATGGGGTAAAGATTCTGCAAAATACCATTAACCAGATGAGTGTAGAGAGCAGGATAGATACAATAAGGGAAGGGCGGAAGTGTTTGGCCCTTATAATGAGGTAGAAGACAGAAGGTTTAATAGGAAGAATAATGAAGGCCAGAACATTAATAACAATAATAATTTTTCTGAATCTGAAGTTTTTAATCTTGACATTAATGACCCTTTAGAGTTCCCTTATTTAAGAAGATCAGAGAGAATTTGGAACAAACCGACAGTTCACTACCAGTATGGGGGGGGGGGATAAGTAGTTGTGAAGAAGAAAATGTGGATGTAAGGGATAATGAGATTATTGAATATAATGAAAATGTTAGTACTTATCAGAACTTCAACATTTTCAATTATAGTAGCTTAGAGATACATAAAAGCTTCTTTCAGTTGTTTATGAAAGGATTGAAATGTGTTCCAAACAAAAAAAGTGATATTAGTTCATAGGTTCATAGGTTGGTACTAGGCTATCAGCCCTAGGGCCTATACAAGCCTAGCCATAACAATTCCCTGGCTATTTCTTCCCACATTATTTACTTTCCTGGACCCCTGTCTAGCAGGGTGACTGACGTGATCCCTGGGGTGAATTTCCTTTCTCCCATCCAATCGTCAAGGTTCCTCTTGAAGAGGTCCAAAGACGCACTCTGCTTGACATGTATGGGCAATCTATTCCAGAGTCTGGGGAGTCTCTGGGTCAGGAACCTATCCCTCCAGCATGTTTTGTTTATTGTGATGACAAGGTTTAGATCCCTGGAGCGTGTAGCTCTGAGGGTTTGGGATTTCTTTAAGTGTAGCATGTCCAACAGCTCTGGGTTTGACATGGCCTTGTATGTTAAGCAGAGATCGCCTCTGAGTAAACGATATGCGACAGAGTATAGCTGGAGTTTTTTAAGGCGGTCAGCGTAGGGCATTTGCTTTAGGCCTGTGATTCTTTTAGTGAGATATTTCTGAGGCCTTTCCAGTTGTTGCAGATGTCTTGAGAGGTACATACCAAATGGGGCGTTGTATTCTATAATGGGTCTAATGAGGGATGAGTACAGTGGGACAATGACCTCCTTTTTTCTGGATGAAAAGCCCTTTGTGATGAGGTGTGCCACATAGAAGGATTTCCTGATTGTTGTGGCGATGTGGTTATCGAAGGTGAGACCACTGTCCACCTGTGTCCCTAAGTCTCTTATCACACTTTCTGTGTTTAGTGTACTGCCACCTATATAGTAATTCATGGATACATGTTTTTTCCCAAAGGGGATAACAATACATTTCTTGGCATTGAGCTTGAGCCCATGGCTCTGGCACCAAGCATCTGTTTCTGTAAGGCCCTTTTGTAGAGTATCCACATCATTTGGGGATTCAATAATGGCTCCCAGTTTGCAGTCATCTGCAAACTTTGTTAGCCAGAGTCCCTTAGTGTTGACGTGTACTTCAGAGAAGTAGATGCCAAACAAGAGTGGCCCCAGGACTGAACCCTGAGGTACTCCACTTGTCACTTGTCTGGAGCTGGATTTGGAGTCGGCTACTTTTACAGTGTGGGTTCTATCAGTAAGCCATTTAGCAACCCATTGGGTGACATAGGGATTAATGCCCAACTTAGTAAGTTTATCTATGATTCCAGAGTGGGGGATGGTGTCAAAGGCCTTGGCAAGGTCTAGATAGGCTGTGTGGACCACCTTACCCATGTCCATGGCTCTGGAGACTGATTCAAAGAAGTCAATCAGGTTCAGGAGACAAGATTGGCCCTTCACAAACCCAAACTGGGTGGGGTCCAGTGTTTGAAGGTTGCCAATGTCTTTGTTTATAAGTTCCATGATAATACGCTCCATGGCCTTGCAGATAAGGCTTGTCAGACTGATGGGATGGTAGTTTCCGGGATCCAAGGTGGATCCCCCCTTGTGGATTTGGATAACTGTAGCTCTGCGCCACTCAGTGGGCACGAAACCTGAGGTGAGGCTATGATTAAACATGACACTTAGGTGAGGTGCCAGTTCATATTGTAGTTCATGTAGTACACAGCCCGGGATGTCATCTGGTCCCATGGATGCTGTATTCTTGGCTTTAGAGAGTGCGTACCTGTGTGGCCGTTATTACTGGAATTTGGCAATCTTCCGGTATTGAGATGGGCCATTTAGGGGGTGAGAGGGGGGTGAAGTTGGCACTGAATCGATCTGTCAGGATATTGGCAATATCCTTCCGATCAGTATATTTAATGCCATTCTGTTTTAGCTCAGAGCAGATCTGAGCATTGCCATTTAGATTCTTGACATAGTTATAGAATGCTTTGTGGTTGTCTTTGGAATCTTTGGCAATTTTATTTTCGTAACTAGCTTTGGAGGATTTTATGAGGCATCTCAGTTTCTTACTGAGGCTAGTAAGGGAGTTTTTTGCATCCTGGGATTTTCCTCTTTTCTGCAAAAGTTTCTTCCTTTTGTTGTAAAGTTTGTTTATGGCAGGGGACCACCAGATTGGCTTCCTTTTTTTGGATGAGAGCATTTTGGTTCTATTTGGGATGGCACGATTCATGCATGAGTGAATGTGCTCGTACAGTGCCGTCTGCATGGGTGTCATGAAGTTTGTCACTTCTGACTTAAGTAGCATGAAGTTGGCTTTGGAGAAGTTTTTTATGGTGGTTTCTTTACTGGGGGGTGGGGGTGGGATGTGGATGTTAAGGGTGATTAGCTTATGGTCAGACCTGACTAACGAGGGGGTGACCATAGGTATGGAGCATTGATTTCCCATGTTGGTAATGACCAGGTCTAGGATATTGGAGCCCTTGGTGGGACTATGGATTAGTTGATCCAGGGCATTGGAATTTATGAATTCCAAGAACCGTTGCGCAAAGGTGTTGGGACATGAGTAGTTTTCCCAGTTAATGGCAGGGTAGTTAAAATCACCCAGTATTAGGGTGTTTGGTTCTATCTTAATATTTTCCAGTATGTTTAGAAAGGTGTAGTGAGAATCTTGGGGTATGGTGGGGGATCTGTAGCAAGCTACAATTTGGATTGCAGTCTTACCTAGTGTTAGTTGCACTTGGAGAATTTCAGACACATTGTGTTGGCCAACTAGCCTGGTGGAGTGAACATCCTTGGTGAATATTGACACTCCTCCACCTTTAGTGTTTCGGTCCTGGTTTGGTGGCCGAAAAGTGTGGTAAGAGTTGTAGTGTGGTATTGCAGGGGTGCTCTCTGGAGCCTTGAACCAGGTCTCAGTTACTGCACAGATATCGATGTTCTCCATTTTTAGGAGTGCCTCGAGAGAGTGCATTTTGAGGTTTAGACTTCTAGCATTGAGTAGCATTACCTTCAGATTTTGCATGCTTGTACCTGTTACGGTGGTGGTTTTGTCCTTTGAAGTTTGCCTAAAAAAGGCACTATAGGGGTGGCAAGAGCCTTAGCCAGTAACCTGAATCCCAGGGGCGACAGGTGCAGACCATCTCTGGCAAAGCATCGTGGTCTGTCAATCATGTCATCCCAGGCAGACAGATACTGGATCCCCTTTGAATGACACCATAAGCTTAGCCAATTGTTGAAGTCAATCATTTTATCCTTATATTGTGGTATCATTCTGGGCGAAGGCAGGATGCTACTCAGGGCTAGGGTCATACCTGCCTGGGCCACATGATCCGAGAGCTCTTCCATGTCTCTTTTCATGTAGTCCAGGGAGGTACGTCTCAAGTCATTCACTCCAACATGGACAATGACAGAGTCATATTTGTACTTGTTGTGGAGTGACTTGAGTGCATGCGTTATGTGGCGGATCCTGGCACCCGACAGGCAGTTGACTGTAATTTTCTCCTTATTCAACCTGGTGAGAGGGACATCAGTGTGCCGGACTATAGAGTCACCTATGACTAAAGTGTTAGGCACATTGTCTTGCCTTAGGGGCTGTTGCTGGGTGGCACACTGGTGTTGTGAACTATGTGACACATTGGTTGTGATTGGTGTTTGTTTGCGTTTCAGCTTCAGAGGTCTTTGTTGCTTGGGCAGGTTACAGTTAAGGGCCTCTGCATGTGTGGATTTAGTGTTGCTATATGTGGGTGTTGGTGGTGCGGGTTTAGAAGGGCTATGTGTTGCTTGAGGTGCAGTGTGGGTGTTAACCTTCTCCTCTTGACTGTTTAGCACAATCTTGGGTGGAGAGAGCTTTGCTTCCATTTTGGCTATGTAAGTGCATCTCTCACAGGTTGTAGTATTGGGTGGTAGGAGAGGGTTGTCTGTGTACGAGGCAATTGCTGCATTGCCCCAATATGCCCAGATTCACCAGGTGGACAGGAGAAATCACCGGAAGCTGACCCTTGGACATGCCTGGTTTGGGGCTTTTTTTTTTCTTTGTAAAATATAGGAGCAGTTTTCTTAGCAAGGTACTTTGCAATTATAGGCTGTTTAGTGCCTACTATTAATTTCTCCTTGTTAACAAGGAGAGTTCAGTGTTTGTATGAGTTTAAGGCTTCCTAGTGCTTTCCAGCAGGTATTAGAGAAAGTGCTAGTCACAGGGATGCTTAAAGGTAAAATTGAAAAGAATGCACTCTGCAGTGTGCACTAGAGAAGTTAGATGTGAAAGTAGGTAACTTGAGTTTTACCTGTTTAAAAAGTTAAGGTTTAGTGGAAAGTTACTATTTTTAAAACAGCAAGATGGATTGAAAGGGGTGGTCACTTTTGTATTTTGGTACTATGAAATACTGTAGGATGGCCAATAAATTTAAATAATTGAAGGGGTGGGATTTCAAAAATGATGATTTTGTGATTACTCACATAAGCCAGTGAAAGTAGAGAGAAATGAGATATATGGTCAGATTAACATAAGAAGCGAGCAACTAGAAAGACAGTGGTATTTAACAAGACAACTTAAATGGGTGGGAGGGGAAAAATTCTGCCTGACTCAGAACAGAGAGAGCTGTGGTCTCTTTTGAAGTTTTAATATGCTGTTAAAACAGAATGCAAGCAAAACACAAGGTAAAGAAAACAAACTACAGTATTCAAAATATAGAAAGGCAATACAGTAATACAAAAAATAAAAGCAAACTAACCTTTCCTTCACAGCAAAGTGTAGCAGAGTCTGGATGAGCCTTTCTGGTAAAGCTCTGAAATGTTTTAGTTTACTCCTTAAATAGAAATTTTAGTTCCTAGCTCCACCCTCTCTGTTAACAAGTGATTAACCTTAAGTGACCTCTTCTGTCTTAAGAATGAGTCCTTAATTAATCAGTTCTTATTTCTGCCTGACTCAGAACAGAGAGCTGTGGTCTCTTTTGAAGTTTTAATATGCTGTTAAAACAGAATACAAGCAAAACACAAGGTAAAGAAAACAAACTACAGTATTCAAAATATAGAAAGGCAATACAGTAATACAAAAAATAAAAGCAAACTAACCTTTCCTTCACAGCAAAGTGTAGCAGAGTCTGGATGAGCCTTTCTGGTAAAGCTCTGAAATGTTTTAGTTTACTCCTTAAATAGAAATGTTAGTTCCTAGCTCCACCCCCTCTGTTAACAAGTGATTAACCTTAAGTGACCTCTTCTGTCTTATGAATGAGTCCTTAATTAATCAGTTCTTATTTTTGCCTGACTCAGAACAGAGAGAGCTGTGGTCTCTTTTGAAGTTTTAATATACTGTTAAAACAGAATGCAAGGTCTTAATTGACCTTGAACTATGTGTGAGGAAAAAGAACCATGAACTCCTATATGAAGGAAATAAGAAGGGGCAGATTGGTGATAAGGAACTAAGAAAGAAGAGTGTTTATAACCTAGTACTGCACCCACAACTTAAAAATTTTGAGAAGGTAGTGGAAATGGAACTTAGACACAAGCTTAGTAAATCTAGTATTTATCCTAATTTAATGTGGGAAGAGAGGCAGCTGCTTAAGGAATTAAGTGAAAACAAAAACATTAGAGGTATGAGACTAGATAAGGGCGGGGGTATGGCTATCATGGATCATATTACCTATGTGGCAAAAATGGAATCTATTTTAGGAGATGAGGAAAGATACAATAGAGTATCGATTAATGAAATTAACATTGCTCACTCCAAGATTGATTTTGCACTAAGGGAGTTGTACCATGATGAGCTGATTGATAGACCCACCTATAATTTTTTGGTTACTGATAAGCCAGTGGTCCCTAATATTTTTGGGATAGTTAAAGTTCATAAGAATATTAGAGATCCACCTTTGAGGTCCATAGCCTCTGTTAATGGTTCCAAAACTCACTCATTAGCTAAATTTATAGACTCTAAGATCAAAAAGGTTTGAGTGGAATATGATGGGTTCCTAAAGGATTCATGGGATTTTTAAGAAGTGTTAATCCCAATAGTTTTGAACAAAATATTATTTTTGCATTAATATATATTGTTGATTTATTTTCTGTTATTCCTCACAATATTGGGATGGATTGGTTCTTGGGTGTGATTTATTTGGGTACTGTTTTTGGCTTTTATCCATTAAAGTTGTGGCATTTTTACTGCTCGTTGCAGTTGCTGGTGCATCTCTTGTGTTTTACTTAAGATTTCATTATTCTTAACAGAATTTCTTGTGTTACTATCTTCATTACTTCTATTTATTTCTTTAAATTGGGGCAGAGTACTTCTTCACCTAAAAGGAATTTAAATAGTCACAAATTTTCTATAGACATCCAAAAATGACTTTTTTTGCAGTACCCCCTCTCTAAAAACATATCCATTAAAACCAACCCATCTTTATAGGCTAGCTCATCTTTAGTAATAATTCTACTTTATCTAATACATTGTCCTTTTGCCAGTCCCCTCTTTAATCTTGGGGAGTGGTAACTATTAAAATGCAAATAGTTATTAAAATTGTGCTTTCCGTAAATATTAGATGATAACTTACCATTATTTTTTATAAACATCTAAATAATTTACCTTATCCATATTAATAGAATAAGGGGACTTACAGAAATGTGTTGTCTTATTTATGTATTCAGTAAATTGATTCCAGGTTTCCATATTACCGCTCCACAAAATAAAGATGGCATCAAAACGTCTATATATAGAGTGCAGTATTTAACATTTCACAAGAAAAAATAAACCTCTGTTCCAAAGTTAACATAACAAGGTTAGCAAATACTGGTGCACATGCCATGCCCATTGCCACACCTTTAATTTGTTTATACATTTCACCTTCAAAATGCAAAAAATTGTCTTCTAAAACTATTTCTGGATAAGCTAAAATAGTCTTAATTTCATTTTTAGTTAACAAATCTAATTGTAAAAGTGGTGTATTAAAATAGTCTATCCCAGATTTTTGTAGAATGCATGCAAATAAGTCTATAACATTGATCTTAAGAAAGCATATGTCATTGTGATATACATCCTCATTTAATCTACTTAGAATGTTCCACAAATCTTTCAATATATGATTAACTTTAGTTAAGACTGGCTGTAATGCCCTATCCACCTATACAGCCAATGGATAGGGTTTTGAATCTTGTGATGCTACAATGGGCCGTAAGGGTGGAATATTAATATTTTGTGGACCTTCAGAATCCCCAAAATAGATGGACTTCTAGGATTTCTCTGTACAAAAAAGTCATAACAATTTCTTGTATTGTGCCCCTGGGTAAACCAGTCTTTTAAAATGAAATCTATTTTTCTAACATGTATATTAATTTCATTTCTAGAAACAAAAGAAGTATCATCACTCAGTATATTTTTATAACACATGAATAATCAATAGCATAAATATAACTACCCCTCCTTGTCCAATTTCATCACTCTAATAGAATTATCTTGACTTAATCTTTGTAGTAACTCCATCTCTTCTTTATTCAGATTTTTCCATCTGTGATTTTTGTAAAGCCTAGCTGAATTACATAAATCCTTAATAACACAGGACTCAAACACCTGTACAATTGGGTGGTACAAAGAAGGGAGGGTTAAAGGTTCTCTTCCTTATTAATCCAGTGTTACTAGGAGTAATATTTATTCCCTTACTTCTAAAAAATAGAGTGAAGTTAATTTTCCTAGTAAACAATTTGAGTTTCACTATTGTATCTGCAATACTGAAAGATTTAGTAGGGATAAATGTAAATCCATTTTCAAACAATGTAAAAAATCCTCAATACTAATACCTAAATGACTATAGTTAAAAATACTAAATCATTATGTTTTTAGATCTTCCCTTTAATTTCACATGTAGAACTTAAAACTTGATTTAATGTCTTTTGTCTTTTCCTTTTCCCCTTTCCTAATAAAATTTATTTCCCTTCATCTTCTTCTGTCCTTGGTGCTAAGTCATGTAATCCAGTTCTTCTAGCTCTGGCATTTTCCCTTCATAAGCTGATTTCTGTGAGCTAACTACTCAGATCTGCAAAGGGGGGATATTCTAGAAGGCCTTGTTTGATTTAAAACATAATTGATTTGGTTCTGAAGAAGTTCCCTGAAAGGGCAAAAGCACTTATCCTCTTTCATTTGTGTTCAATAAAAGTGATTTTAGACATATTATATTTGGGTCAGACTGGTGTTTTATACAGACACTGGTTTTATTTTTTTTTCAGTTCAGTCTGTACTGTTTGACCATTTGCTATCTTTTTGTTTGGTTACATGTTCTTCATTAACAGTCTAGGTTTAGGATATGGTCACTTTTTGGCATATTCTTTCTTGTTTCTAACTAATTTGTTTTATTTCTTAACCTTTCAAATTTCAAACGATTTAGCAATTTTAATGAAAATGGCATTGAATTGAGTCTCAAGTGATGCAAAAAGTAAATCTCTATGGAGAGAGTTGTCAAGTTTTTGATTTCCTGTTAACTGCTCCATTTGTAATTCATTGTTCTTTATTAAAATGTTCATAAGTTCTAGTATTTTTCTGTCAAACAATTAAACCAGCTGTGCAGAAATAGGAGATTTATCATAAATGCCATTTGGGAACTTCCAGACTCGTAAACCTTTGACTACTCTTTCAATTGAAATGCATTCTCTTAAAAACTGTTGCAAAGCAGAAAAGATCTAAAATGAGACATTTTCTTTTCAAAATGATTAAACTGTTGCAAAAAAATACCTTGTGTTGAATTAAGACCTCCACAGTTAAAATTAAAGTCTGACTGTTACTAAGAATGTAAAGAAAAGGTATTCACTGCATTCTATACATCTTGCTATAGCCAGGATTTCAGTGGGAGAAATGCTCATCTGTTAGAGAACTTTACAATAGTGTATGGTAAAACAGGGTAGCATGCTGCTGCTTTGTGATACTGCAGAAACTATGTAACATTAGCATATACAAGTTTCACGGTATTTCAAAACAATATCAATATACAAAACATATGTATAATATATAAGTATCAGTTTCAACATTGTGCACCTTAATATTTTGTAAACAGATTGCACCATTTGTTCACTTGCAGGTCACATGTATTTATTGAAATTAATGCATTTATAAAAAATATACCCAGGGATTCACCAAGCCTACATAGAGCTTGCATGTTTGGGTGATGAGCAGCAGTGCTAATCACATACAGACATCTTGCATTTCGCTTACATGAAGACAAGTGAAGTTTCATGGCCAGCAACAATGTTGCCAGCCAAGAAACCACATAGAGTAGCAGGACTGCATACAGAACATGCAGACACGTTTGTCTACAGGCAAGCTTGCTCTGTGAAATTGTGCGAACAGCTACAATGATCACCAGGCCTAGAATTAATGCAGCAACTGCAGTAGTAACACATTATACAAATGTGTACTCAATGCAATGTACACTACATGTTTTTGGAATACTGAAATAAAAAATGTTGTGGTGATCATCAAGGGTAAATAGAATCCAGTAGAAATGCACTAGTCTGGGGAAGTGTGCATAGTGAAAAGGGCCACAGACATGAATGATAGGAATGAAGAAAGAGGAAGAGGACATGTGAAACATGGTAATGTGCACGAGATAAGGGCGTGTCAATGTACATACACTGCAAAGACAAGTCAGTAGCATAAAATTAAGCACATATGTACATAGAACAGTACATACTGCCATTTACACCTCCTGTGCAAGTATATTTATGTCATCACACATTATAGTATGTTATGTGACTGTCACATGAGCTAACATATCAACAGAGATAAATGGTCATGATATAAACATCCTGACATGATCACTGGCGAGGACATTTAGCAAGGACGGTGTATACAATAGGGTTACATGCATATTGTGAAGATCTGCAAAATGTCTTGCTTAAATATGACTGACATGTCAATATTCCACTCAGCCAATCAGGGACACATAGCAACAGACTCATGGACAACACTAGATGGAAGCAGGCACAATTATGGACAATTTTAAAATACTACCACCATTAATCTGTGACATTGACATAAAATATTTGATTGTAAGCTATTATACATGTTCTGCAGGAACACACTTGTAAAACTGCAATGATTTGTCAGTAATCTATAAGGGGAATTCAACACACCTTCCTCAAAAATGACCACTTTTTGGAGAGGCTAAGAGGGACAGTGTTACACCTGTAGTTTAAATTGGGGGGCAATTCTTGCCAGTTGAGAGGTTTGCATGACACATAAGCCACAATCCACACCTTCATGAATGTAACCCATGCCATCAATGTTGACAATGAGCTCTGTATTTACTAGGTGCATCACAGAAAGACGTATAACAAATAGGGTTACCACCTGTCCCACTTTGCGAGTGGCAGTCCCTCTTTGGGCAGTTGTGTCCTGACAAAAAATATTAAAAATGGCAAATGTCCTGAGATTGTAGGACATAATTATGTCCCATATTTTATGTAATAGTTGCATAAAATAGTTATTTCTGTATCTAAAATACCTAAATGTTACAAGAAACAGAATAAGCAACTAAACTGCTACAAGACTAAGCTTTTATTTAGGCAAAAAAGTAAAGTTCTATCCTTTGTACTGACCATGGGTATGTGTCGGCCTGTAAAATCTGATGTGTGTCCCGAAAATGTAGCACTTTGGCCATTTGAAAAGGTGGCAACCCTAATCACAAATGCATCTTGTAGAACACCTTGAAAGTCTGCACTGTCAACTCCTATTGGTTATGCATCCCAAAGAATAGTTATGTATGGCTGACAAGATGTGTGGGAGCTCACTGTGCCAAAAGTGATACACTTGAATAAAGCATCCCTGCCTGACATAGCTATCGGCCATATGGATAACAGCACTTAAAAAAAACACACGCATTATTATGAGTAGATTCCCTACACACAGCTGTGTATTGCATGCATCTGCCACATGTAATAGAAATGGATATTGTCTGCAGCATCTGCAATTGATGTGTGAATTAAGAGGCGATCCATTATAATGAATGGTACAGCACAATGTGAGACTGATGGCAATGCATCAGTTATGCCCATGTGCAGAGAAACTACAGCACTGCAAAGTTTAGCATCAGTGAGCGAGGAAGCTTTCACTGTGATATTGTTCACATACCAAACAATACTTTCTATCAGTATGCAGGACCAAGATGTGTCACATAATCACTGTCACTCTAGGCTAAAGTCCCAAGATCCCATAAAAACCTAGCCATATTTAACATGACATACACTTTTCAATGGTATGAGCCTATGTTATGTTATCCAATACCAACTGCCTCTACCCATGAGGGCCATGGGCACAACACCAGGAGTACAATTATGATTAACCATCCATTGATCTAGGTTACACTTGACTAGGGTTAGGAAAGACCTTTGCTTTATGTGAATGGGAAGCTTGTTCCAGAGAAGGGGTGGTGTCTGAGAGATGTATCTATCTCTCCAACATGATTTATAATGTCAGAGGCTAGATTAACATCCTTTGAACAATTGGCTCTCATGCAGCTTGCATTAGCAAAGTGTAACCTTTCCATCTAGACTGGAGACTGCCCTGTAGGCCAGATGCAGATCAACCTTTAGTAGCCTGTAGGAGATATATAACAGAAATAGGGCTTTCAATCTCTCCTCATAGGACTTGTTGTTTATACCATGTATCTTCTTTGTGCGATAACTCAGGGATTGCTCCAGCTGTTGCAGATGTGTGGTGAGTTACATGCAAAAGGGTGCATTGTACTCAGTTATTGGTGTGATGATGGTTGAGTACAATGGAATTATAATATCTTTTGATGTGGGTGACCTGCTAATCCTTATAAATTGTGCCATATACAAGGGATTTGTCACAACTATCGACACATGGTGGTCGAAGTTCTGATTACTATCTACCACAGTGCCCAGCTCATGTCCCGCTGGATCTACTCATATGGGTGTGCTGTCTATACTGCAATTAGCTTGTGTATTTGATTTCTAAAAGGGAATAATTATGCTTCTGTGTCCTTTTAGTGTGTCTCCATGGCTCTGGTACCAATCATTTTTTTGCGTTACTATTTTTTGCAGTATATCGGTAGTGTTTGTGGATTCAGTGATTGTCCACAATTTGCAGTCATCCATAAAGTTGGTCAGCCAAAGGCTGTATAAGTTTGTCTTGACTTCAGAGAATTAAATACCAAACAGGAAAGGGTCTAGTACAGAATCCTGTGGTATAGCCCAGGACACTAGCCTTTTGATAGAGGTGAATTCATGCACTACTACAGTACATGCCCTGTTGGCGATTCATTTGGCTACCCACTTGGTGATGTAGGTGTTTATGCCCAGTTGAGACAGTTTCTCTGAAATATCTGAGTGCGGATTTGTGTCAAATGACTTGGCCATGTCAGTTTAGGTGGGATGCATAGTCTTTCCCTCATCCATGCCTTTTTGAAGAAGTCAAACAGATTTAACAGACATGATGTAGCCTTAATGATTCAAAAAATGGGTTGGGTACACAGTTTGTAGATTACCTGTGTCCTTTTTGTTAAGGTCTCTTTCTTTTTTAATTTCTCCAAGTCTTTTGGGTTTTGAATACCATGACAGGAATAGACCCCATTCCTAAATCAAATTATGATTAAAGTTCATGAAATTAGTATTGTTTCAATCTTTGATGTTAGCTAGAAGTGTTCTTCAGAGCATTCACCCAAAATGTACCCAGTAATGACTCCTTCTACAATTCGTACAGAGTTGTATGTACTTTTAACATATCTAAGTATGAATGCAAATTCTTTTTTGTAAGACCTATTGCTCCTACTACTATTGGAACTGTCTGGGTATCTTTCTTCCACATTGCCCTCATTTCTGCCTGAAAATCCTGGTATTTTATGACTTTGTGTGTCTCTGTATGTAAAACACTATAATTACTGGGTGCATAAATTTCAATGATTGATGTTACTTTTGTCTTCTTTAATGGACTATTATATCGGGTTTTCTCTTGTCTATTTTTTGAACTGTTGACAATGTGTGATCCCATGTGGTATAAACTTCATAATTTTCTTTAATGTTTTGTGGCTCATGTTTCTAGTGTTTTTCAGCTACTGCAATATTATAATGTTTGCACAATCCCCAATGCAACAGTCTTGCCACATTATTGTTATTATGTCTTTCAGTATACAGTCCTTTTGCCATTAGTATATCACAACCGGCAACAAGATGTGTGACTGTTTCCAGCTCTGTTTAACAAAACTTATATTTGTCTGTTTCTCCCACATGTTCAATGGAATTTGTAAACCATTTTGTACATAGTCCTCTATCTTGGGCCACTGATATTAACATTTCATTTTCTTGTTTAAATTCACCTCTCCTTAACCATTCCTGCGTTCGGTCCTTATCAACATGAGGTTGTTCCAAGAGTTTTCTATACTTGCATCTATATTTATGAATTTTCCACATTTCTTGCCTTCTCACCTGATCCTTCACCTTATATTCTTTCTTTTGTTTTTTGGCACATTCAGTTGCTGCCTGAGTTTTATCTACTTCTAGTTTGATTTCCATTCCTGCTTGATGCCAGTATGTTTCTGCTAAACTAAGCAGGGAAGTCATCTTAGACTTATTCTCTGCATGTTTTAAAACTTTGGGATTTGTAAGGTCAGCAAATATGTATGCAGTTCCACGATTACAGATCTATACGTGTAATCAATTTCAAGTAGGTCCATACTTCCTTCAGAACGGAGAATATATAATCTTGGTATGCACTGATTTTTATAAATCATTTGATAAGCATGAAGCATCTTTCTTGTTTTCCTGTCCAGCCTATCCAACACCTGATGTGGCCATCAGTCACTGCAAAACTGTAAGTTAGGACAGGAAGAGTAAATTGGTTTATAGCTTGGACTTTGTTCCTAGATGTCAATGCTGTTTTCAATATTAATTTAAGTCTTCTAAAATATTCCTACTAAGTTTTATTCACATTTGTTCATGTTTTATTGTTGATCCTTCATCAATTCTCAAATATTTATACACTCCCTCTTGCTCAACTTCTTTTATATCACATTCTTGTCCCAAACTGATGTTTTCTTGGTGCTACAGTTTTCCTGCTTTAAAGGTTGCTTTTGCACATTTATCAAGACCAAATGACATTCTTATATCATCTGAAAAAGTTTTGACCACTTGCAGTGGTGCTTTTAGTTCCTCATCTGATGAACTATACAGTTTTAAATCATCAACAAAAAGAAAACGAGAAGTCTTTACACTTTGTTGTTTTCTGGAAGCAAAACTGTAGTCATGACCTAATTTGTTAAGTAGGCAGCTTAACGGGCCAAGGGCAAGACAAAAGAGCAGCAGTGATACAGTCACGCAGGAATATCACCCCCCCCCCCTTTAAATTTTTATCCTTGGAATAATAATTTGTCCTTTATCATGGCTTAAATGCAAAGTTGTTTGCCACTGTTTTATGGTTGCTGCAATGTAATCGATCAGTGTAGGGCGTATATTATACATTATTAAGCACTCTTGTATCCATGAATGTGAGATACTGTCAAGTGCTTTTTTGTAGTCTATCAATGCCATACTTAGAGTTGTCCCCTTTTTACAGTTCTCCATTATGACTTTATTTAAAAACAAATGATTCTTTATTCCATATGACTTTCTTTTATTACCCTTTTATTCTATTGCCAAAATTGAGTTTTCTTCTAAATGACTATAAACTCTGTCAGCATCAGTTCCAGTATATAGTTTACATGTTGTTGGAAATACAAGTTATTGGTCTATAGTTTTTAGGATAGCTTACAGTTTCACTCTGAAATAGGAGTATTGTTTTTCCTGTTGTTAACTAGGCTGGTGTCCGTTTGGAGTGCACATATAAATAGTTCTTACTCATAGCTAAAGCTTCATGTAAAGATGTTAATACTTTTAGCCAGAAGTCAGGTACTGCATCTGGACCTGGGGTTTTCCATTTAGGAGCTTTTCTTAACTTTGTTTCAGTCTCTCTGGCATTACTTCATCCCATTTCATATCCTGTACATTTGAACTTCTTACTCTCTCTTTTACTTCTTCTGTCCATTCAGCATATTTGTTATGTTCCACAGGGTCTTCATAGATATTTCTCCAAAATGTATCAAATTTCTTCTTTTTTTGGTTGTGTTTCAATTAATTTTGCCTTGTTTCCAATTTCTCTATAAAATGTTTTTGGGTCATCAATAAATTGCTTATTTTGTACTTTTCCTTTATATTTATCTGCATATTTTCTGTTTTTCTGCCTGTATTGATAGTTTATTATTTGATTGCAGTAATGCATGACCGATCCTGATCTGTTCTGATACTGTGTTATCGCTTTTATCATGTCTATCTTTCTGAGGATTTTTGTTGATTTGCTTCCTCTTCCATAGTCTTCAAACAGTGATACTTCTTGTCTTAATTGCTTTATAGTTTTTTTCTGTTTGATACTTCCATGATGACATTCGATTTTTTCCCTTCCTTTCCCTTACTACCCTGTGTTTTTGTGGTAAAACTTTATCTGTTATTAATTTACCCGCACAGTAATATATCCTATTTATTTCTGTTATATTGCATGAAACTCTATGGACAGTACTAATTACTGTGTGCATTTGTTTTATCAGACTTCGAACTTTTTAGGTTTTATTGGCTGTTGTTTCTGTAGTCTATTTCATTCAGTGATCTTAATATGTCTGTCCATCTCTATTAAATCAAGCAACTCTTTTCTTAGATCATTTTCCCTTAACTTAGAGCACATTCTTTGTTCTCCATTTCCTGCGGGCATTCTATAGAAAGTTCCAGAGCATCTTCCTGTACCACATTCTCTTCAGTTTTATCCTATGTCAACCTTTGCTCTTTCATATGGGAACTCACTCACCTATCACTCCACAACATTGATTGCGTCAGAGTTGCTGCAGTTTCCTGTTCCTTCTTTTGCTGTGCAACTCCAACTGAGCATTTATACTGGTTTCCTGTGGAAGGCTCCAAAGTATCTTCATATGTCAATTGATCAGATGTTTCCCACTCCACTGGTATCTCCTTAATTTGGGGATCCATTGTTCTGTCCTGTTGTGATGTTATCTGAGTTAGACTTTCTATGCTAACTCCTTCTCTTTGCAGGTAATCCATAACCTCTTTTTCTGTTTCTTTAACTTCTCCATTACTAATCCTCTTTTCTGCTTTTCCTCTTTGTTTTCTTATTTCTCGTATTGTAAAATGTTCCATGTCTGGAAGCCTTTGCCTATATTTCTCTTCAAATATTTTTGGTGCTGCTCTTTTTGTATTAATTAGTTTTGCTTTCTCCTTTGCATAAATACTGCACCATATTAAATCTCCTTTTTTTCCCCATGTCCATATTTCTTCTTCAGATGTCTCCTGCTCCTCCTGTTTCCCCTTACTTTGGGGAGTCGTTGTTCCATCACGCTGTAATATAACGGGTCTATATTAGAACACCAAACTTTCAAAATTTCGAGTGTTCTAATATTGAACTCTATTAATCAAAAATTTAAAACATCGAACATACAGAACAGCAAATTTTTTCCTAGGGAAAAAAAATTGCTGTTCCAAAACACATACACACAACACAAGTACACCAAACAAACAGCAATCCACACACATACACCTAAACTCTTACACCTAACCCTGCACTAAACTATACATACACCACTAACTATCCACTTACCTTAACCCAAACCCTAACCCTAAGGTCCGTCACTATTGCACAGTCACCTCACCTGCGCCCTAACCCTAACTCACCTAACCCTCACGTCCACACAATCACACACTTACCTGACCCAAACCCTAACCCTAACTCACCTAACCCACCCTAACTCTCAGGTCCACACAATCACACACTTACCTGAACCCGACCCGTAACTATCCACTTGAGCTCTGAAAATACCGAAGCAACAAAAATGGACAACCAAATTCTTTCCCTAGGAAAAAATTTGGTTTTCTGTTTCTTCGATATTTTCAGGATTCGCTGTAAACAGGTCGATATTAGAACACTCGAAATTTTGAAAGTTCGGTGTTCTAATATAGACCCGTTAACCTGTGGTAGACTTTCTGCATGAAATGCTTCACTTTGCAAGTTCTCCATAACTTCAACTTCTATTTTGTAACTTGTACTTTACTAATCTTCTAGTCTATGTTCCCTCTTTGTGATCTTATTTTGTTTATTGTGAAATTTTCCATATCTGTATCCCTTTGCCTGTATTTCTCTTTGAATATCTTTGGGGATGCCTTTTTTGTGTTGATTAATTTGGCTTTCTTCTTTGCATAAATATTGTGCCATATCAGATCTTTCTTTCTTTCACCATGTCCAATGTCCATATTTCATTTTTATACATTTCAAAAGTTTCTAGATTTTTTAATATATTTTCAAACTTCTTCAGTTGCTTCTTTTCCAAATGGACTAAAGTTTCTTGGTCTATATAATGTTTTTCATAAATCTGTTGCATTAATGAACACAAATTTTTATTTGAAGCTTCTGACAGTTTACTCTGATGCAAGTATTTTTCTTTACTCTAATTTCTGTCTTAATCTTTTTATATATATCTTCTGTCTGGAAATTCTGGACTTTTTGCCTAATAGTAACAATACATCATTTCTTTTTTATCCTCAATAGTCCACTCTATCATCTTTATGGCTCTGTTTTGCCCTATCAGTTTTTGTGCTTTTTTTGTGGATTGCTACTTCCTTCTACAACAGGTGGGGCTATCCTCCCTTGGCCTGGCCCAGCCCCATTGTAGGAATGTTGTCATGTCTTCAGGATTCTACACTGTCATTTTTTCCAGTCCTGGCACCAGTGCGCTCACCAGGATTGGGCATTTTTTTATCCTGGGTCTTGTACACCCAGCTATCTTTTTTATTTTTTAACCTACTTCTGTTCATGATATATGATGCTATATAAAATACAGTCTATATATCAGTGTTGTCTTTGTGAGATTTTGCAAAAAACATGGTCCATCTCATGAAGGTACTCACCAAGACATGAGTATGAGTTCAATTCCAGCAATACTACTCTCCTTTGCTTGCTGACTAGTAATATCTCCATTTGAACCCTACGTCATGTCGATTATGATTCTTTTGATTACCTCACAGATGAAGCAAGTAAGGCTTATGGATCTCTAATTCCCTGGGTCAAGTGACGGTCTCCCCTTGTTCAGACAGATGACTGCTTCTGTAAACCCTTCTGCCAGAACACAGCCTGTCGGAATGCTGTGGTTAAGTATTAATCCAACTATGTCTACTAGATCAGGTTTTATGTTATTGAAAAGGCAACCTAGGATGTTGTCAGGGCCCATTGATGCCCTGTTTTTAGTCTTAGAGAGCACACAGATGAGCTGCTCTCTTGAGAAAATAAGCTGAGTAATGTTTGCCTGTATACTTTGGATGATGTCCAGTGTGAAGAGGGGGGTGAAGTTTGATCCAAATCTGCTAGCTAGCAGATTGTCTATTTCCTACAGTTGAGTATGGGTGATGCCATCCACAAACCACTTGTTTGCTTAGTTGTGTATTCCCCTTAACATTGTGTACTTATTTAAAAAAAATGATTTGCGACAACACCACCAAATACAACATTGGATATGCTTCATATGCCACGCAGTGGAACTTTTCACACAGTCATACAACACTACCTATGTCACATAATTACAGCAATTGCACATCATATGCCTATATAACAACAAAAAAGGCAGTGCCCTGTGTGGCTGCGGCTGTGCCGACTCGTTCTAGAGATATACAGATTTTGTCTTCGATTGCACAGAAAATCTCGATAAAATCAGTTTCTGCACTTCCAGTTGAAGTTACAATAACTTACAGTAGACAGAAGTTATTAGAAATTAAACAGTCGACATCTAAGTGTTGTTGGTTGGATGCCTTGAAGTCTGCGGAGTATCTGGGGCCTACTACTTGCAAGGAGCTACAACAGCTGTGTATTTTAACTCTTTACACTCTAAAGTACCTGAAAATGGTAGTATAGGTTTTTGGAATATGCTAGACAAGGAAAAAGAGAAAGAGATGTCAGAGAACAAGGAAAAGAAGATGCAGAGCAGGTACTGACATGAAGTTGAAAGCAAGTCCCTACAGGCCTGTACTACCAACTTTACTGCTAGCTAATGTGAGATCAGTGGATAACAAGATGGACTACTTGAGACTGTAACTCTTCAACAAGAACAAGGTAAGAAATACTTGTTTATTTCTGATTACTGATATGTGGCTCATGACAAGATAAATGACAGTGCAGTTATGCTGTCTCATGCAGAAAGAAAACATACACTGTGTGGAAAGGTCAGAGGAGGTGGGCTCTGGATCTATGTTAACAAAAGATGGTGCAGCAACTGTGAAATGATACTATCACACTGCTGTGAGAACACAGAGTTCCTGTCCATTAAATGTAGACCATTTTACTTGCCCAGGGAGCTGAATGGGGTCAGTGTAACAGTGGTGTATATCCCACCTAGTGCTAATACCACTGAGGCTCTAAATAAACTATGCATTCACATGGGTGAGCTACAGAACAAATATCCTGACTTTGTACACATGGCAGCTGATGACTTTAATAAAGCAGATCTGAAAGAAGTACTCCCACACTAGCATCAGTATGCGGATGCTCCTACAATGTGTGATAATATCCTGAAGAAGGTTACACAAACTTAAAGAAAGCTTATAAGGCAGTGCAACTTCAACAAATGGGAAACTCTGACCATTATCACATCTTGTTACCACCAGTTTACAAACCTGCACTGGTTAAAGAGAAACCCACGAAGAAACAAGTCAGGGTATTGCCCATGGGGGCTATGGAGGCTCTCCAAGACCGCTTTGAAAGAACCAATTGACATATGTTCAAGGAAGCAGCCACAGTGAATCTTCATCTGAAAACTGATGAACACACTGAGGTAGTGATGGCATACATTTCAAACTGTGTTGATGGGGTAACAAATACCAAGAGTATCACTATCAGAGCTAACCAGAAGCCATGTCTCACCCCTAAGGTATATGAGCTTCTGAAGGAGAGAAATGCAGCTTACAGGGCTAAAGGACAAAGCAGCCCTAAGTGTAGCAAGAGACAATCTGAGGACAGGTATAAAGGAGGCTAAGAGGGATTATGGCAGAAAGGTGCAGAGACACTTTAAAGACATGAAGGATGGAAAGAGACTATGGCAAGGCATACAGGAGATCACTGACTATGAAATCAAGTCAGCACAGTGTGAGGACAGCATCAAATTCCTGGACAGTTTTAACATCTGCTTTGGTAGATTTGAGGAAAGAAACAACAGGTTGGCACTAAAGCTACCCACTGATGAGAAGGATGTGGTACTCATCCTCAGCACAGAGGAGGTAAGAATGCAGCTAAAGAGAGTGAACCCAAGTAAGGCTGCTGGCCCAGACAACATACTGGGCAAGGTGTTAAAAGTCTGTGCTGATCAACTATGCACAGTGCTCAAGGAAATATTTAACACCTCTCTTGCCATGGTGAAAGTACCCTCATGCTACAAGGAAACTAACATAATCACACTACCTAAGAAAACCACTCCCTCCAGCCCTAACATCTACAGACAAGTCACTCTGACACCCGTTGTTATGAAATGCTTTGAGCAGCTGATCAAAAAACATATTTCATCATGCCTAACTCCTAATTGTGACCCTCTGCAGTTTGCGTACAGAGCTAACCGATCCAGGTTAATGCTATAACAGTAGCACTACACATCTCCCTTGAGTATTTAGAGGGCAAAGATAAATATGTGAGAAGTTCATAGACTTCAGCTCTGCATTTAATACGGTGGTACCAATGCAGCTGATAGAAAAACTGGCACATTTAGAAATCAGTAAACATCTCTGTAACTGGATCCTGGACTACCTGATTGAGAGACCACAGAGGGTGTGTTCAGTTAAGAACACATCAAAGCACATCACAATTAATACCTGGGTTCCACAGGGATGTGTTCTCAGCCCACTGTTATTCACCATCCTGACCCATGACTGTTATGCTAAGCACAAGTCCAACCATATCATCAGGTTTGCTGATAACACCACAGTTGTGGGGCTCATCACAAAGGAGGATGAAAGGGCATACAGAGTGGAGGTGGCATTTCTGATCAGTTGGTGTGAGGGGAACAACTTTAACCTGAAGGTAATCAAGACCAAAGAGATTATCATCGACTTCAGGAAAAGAAGAACAAATCACCCAGCACTCAGGATCAATGGTGAGAGTGTGGAGATGGTTACATGTACAAACTTCCTGGGTGTACATATATCAGAAGATCTCTTGTGGTCAGGAAACAACAGCCAAGTGGTCAAGAAAGTGCACCAATGCTTCTACTTTTTAAGAAGGCTGAAAAAAAGCTAAACTTCCTCCTCATATTCGCTCCACCTTCTATAGAGGTGCAATAGAGAGAATCCTCACCTGAAACTTCACAGTGTGGTTTTTAAGCTGCACAGTTACAAAAAGGAAGGAGCTAAAAAGAGTGGTGAGGGTTGCAGAGAAGGTAATAGGTTCCAGTCTTCCATCAATACAATAACTTTATTCTGTAAGAAGCATCCAAAAGGCCACCAAAATAATACAGGACACCATGCATCCTGTGCATGGACAGTTTAAGCACCTGGCATTAGGCAAGGCAAGAGATATTGCAGCATCTGCTGCAGGACTGCAAGATTTCAAAGACATGTGTCTGGGGTGTTTCTCCCTGGGCCTCCACTGAAAATAGGTTGTGTTCCTAGTGGGACTTCCCCAATCAACAAATGTTAAATAAATAAATAAATAAATAGATAAATAAATAAATAAAATTAAATAACAGTTTCTACCCTATAGTAATTAGACTTCTGAACTCAGGCACTAGTCCTAGGGGTCTGGGCACATAATAAGTCAATTTTTATTTATTTGTGCAATATATACTAATATATATATATTCCAAGTAAGTGCAATATTTATTTATTATATCCACAGTCAGTATTATTTCATAGGTTCATAGGTGTGTACTAGGCTAATGGCCCTGGAGCCTTTACAAGCCTAGCCCATAGAAGTTCCCTGGCATAGTGCTGCTCGACGTTAGTTCCCAGTGCCTCTGTCAAGTAGAGCCACTGGAGTAATCTCTGGGGTGAACTTTTAATTTCCCATCCACTCATTAAGATTTCTCTTGAAGAGGGTCAATGATGTGCTCTGCTTGACATGTATGGGAAGTCTATTCCAGAGCATGGGCATTCTCTGGGTTATGAACCTATCCCCCCACCATGTTCTGTTGATTTTGGTAATGAGGTTGAGGTCTCTGGAGTGTGTGGTGTGGAGGGATTGGGATTGCTTTAGAAGTAACATTTATAACAGAGCTGGGTAAGACATGGCTTTATAAGTCAAGCAGTGTTCGCCTCTTAGTAGACGATATGAGACAGACAACAGCTGGAGTTTTTTGAGTCTGTCCATGTAGGACATGTGTTTAAGGCCTAGGATCCTCTTAGTGAGGTACTTTTGTGGCCTTTCCAGCTGTTGCATGTGTCTAGTGAGGTGCATGACAAATGGGGCATTATAACTGATGACTGGCCTAATGAGGGAAGAGTAGAGAGAGATTATGACCTCTTTCTTCCTGGATGCAAAACCCTTGGTAATACGATGGGCCACATAGAAAGACTTTCTGACCACACTGGCAATGTGGTGGTCAAAGGAGAGATTGCTGTCAACCTGTGTCCCCAGATCTCTTATAATGCCCTCAGTGTTCAGTGGGCTCCCATCAATGTGGTAATTAGTAGGAACTGAGTTTTTTCCAAAGGGGATGATGACACATGTTTTGGCATTAAGCTTAAGGCCATTGTTTCAACACCAGTCACTGGTTTCAGTGAAGCCTTTCTGTAGGATGTCTACATCACTTGGGGAGTTAATAATGTCTCCCAGATTGCAGTCATCTGTGGACTTGGTCAGCCAAAGTCCCTCCTTGTTGGCCTGGACTTCTGAGAAGTAGATGCCAAACAGGAGAGGACCCAGATCCAATCACTGTGGGACTCCACTCATGACTGGTATGCAGTCTGAATTGGAATCTGCTGCTTTAACACTGTGGGTTCTATCTGTGAGCTAATTTGTAACCCACCTAGTGATATAGTGGCTGATGCCTAGTTTGGTGAGTTTATCAATAATTCCTGAGTGAGGAATGGTATCAAAGGCCTTGGCCAGATTGAGGTAGGCTGCATGAACCGCCTTGCCCTCATCCACCGCTCTGGTGACTGACTGAAAGAAGTCAACCAGATTGAGCAGGCATGATCTACCTTTCACAAAACCAAATTTTGTGGGATCTAGAGTTTGGAGATTCCATATATCCTTGTTAATTAGGTACAAGATGATGTGCTCCATAGCCTTACATATCAGACTCGTCAGGCTAATGGGGCAATAATTCCCAGGGTCTGTAGTCGCTCCCCCTTTACAGAGAGGGATGACTGTAGCAGTGCCCCATTCGGTAGGGACAAAGCCTGAGGTGAGGCTGTGATTGAACAGGACACACAGATGTGGTGCCATTTCACTTTGTAGTTCATGTAGAACACATCCAGGGATATTTTTGGGTCCCATGGAAGCTGTATTCTTGACCATCTTGCATTCTTAACCCACTCAAGTGCAATATTAGACAAATAACTTAGGCACTGTTCAATATTTAGTGTGTTTTGTATTACTTTAACTAAAGTAGTTACTTTAACTCAGGGGAGGGTATTCTTTTTGTATATTAGTGTTGGTAAAAGTCTATGCTCTTTCTTGTGTATATTGGGAGTAGTATTATATTTGTTAGTTATGTCTATTCCGATACTTGTATGTGTTGTTTCACTTTCCTTTGTAATTTCAAGACTTAAGCTGGTGCACAAAATTTTGTTTAGCCTACAAGAGTGCAGTTCTAAATGACAATAAAGTTTACTTTGACTTTGACTTGACTATAGTTTTTCATTGAAAAGCTGTGCATGAGGGCCCTGATACCATATAGGGACATATTACAAATGAGGTGGATGTGGTTCATGTACAATAGTTAATGCCACAAATTCTGACAGTCACATAATGCTGCTGGGGAACACATCAATAATCCTTGTGAAAAGCAATGCAATTGTGCATTTGTAATTGAATCTGAACTAGTTATATGTTCATGTATATGTTCATGTTTGGACAGTGCAGTGGTGCAGCAGTTGCATTGTCACCTCACAGCAAGAGGTTCTCCGGTTTGATTCTGGGCTGGGGTGCCTTCTGCGTAGTGTTTGCATGTTCTCCCTGCATTCATGTGGGTTTTCCCCAGGTGCTTCATTTTCCTCCCACATTGCAAAGATATGCATCTGGAGTATTTCTCCCCAGGCCTCCGCTGAAAATTGGCTTTGTTCCAAGTTGGACTTTCCCGGTAAACAAATGTTAAATAAGTAAATAAAATAAATGTATATAACAGCATTGTAACATGTGGATGAAACAAAACATTTGTGATCATGTAATCAGTATCATGTTATACTGATGCATGTCACAGTGCATTTAATGATGGTAGGTATGCACATGCATACCTGTGCTATACTGCAAGCATCACTGTGCTGGCATATCATGTTGATATAATCCACTACAAAAACACATGCTTTAGTAAGGCAACAATTTACATAATGTCATCCCATGTCAACAGTTCTCAGGAGGCATGTTAATTCAGCTGTTATGGAAGGAACAGGTAATCAAATGGCAGCAGCGGCCATCAATACATTACCTCAAATCACATATTGGCATACACTATTATAGGGCTACCATACATCCATACCTCAAAAAAGCATACGTTGATGACAGCAACATTGATGTGCAATGTTCATAGGGTCACAGGACATTACTAGGCTAATGGCCAACATCACATACAATTCTGGATAAAACAAAGAGATAAGAACGAGTGGGAAATGGAGTGTTTTCTTATATAACTAGCATTTTAATTAATCTTTGAGGATGGTTTTGGTTTAACATTTGTTACTAATTTATTTATTTTTGATTGGTTAATTATTTAATTGTTAAATAAGGTGCTGCGTTGTTGAGTTTATATAAATAGAGAGCTATGGTATTTGATTTTTGTCTGATGAAGGCTGATCATCTGCTTGGCTGAAAGCGCTTACAGTAATAAATAGTCCGTGCCGTGTTTATCAGCCTGCTACTGCTTATCTCTTTGTTTTATCCAGTTTTAGTTTTTGTTTTTTTTGATCACATACAATTCTAGTCATTATTATGGCATTTAAACAAAAATACTGTATCTATAATATGGAAGACAGTAAAGGTATGTGCATATGTGTGTACATGTTTGATTGTATTGCAAAATGCCTCTGTCCATATGTGACATGGCACCACCTCATGACAGAATTAGCAATCACACATTCAGTGGTCTGGAGGACTCTGCTTCTTGATGTGTGTATGCGTCTTTGAGATGGCGACCTCCTCCAGGGTTCTGCAGGAAAGATATTATGTGGACATAAGGGAAAGGGGATGTTGGATTCCTGGAGCTATGTTAAAGGTTCTCCTGAGTGGGAGTCAAATGCAATGCAATTCAAAAGATCATACATGACCATAATATACCACCAACCACACAAAGAGCAACTGACTGATGTCATATTTGATCATTAAACCTGTATATGTATAGAAGTTGGGTGCCATACAATCTAAGGCTAGCAACACCACATAGATCTGATGTTAGCAGTGTCACTGTGAACTTTATAGATGATGATAGCATCACTGTATGCTGAGCAGATGATGTTTGGAGAAGTGTCTGGCACAGATATGGAGTCACATTATGGTGTGAAATTGTCTCCAAAATATTATTAAGAAAAGCACACATTCAAGTTGACTGCTGTGAGATTAGAAATGTTAACCGTCTAGTTTCAGAAGCTGGAGAGCACAGTATTTTACATTAGCACCACAGCACAAACTTGACTAAAACAGTGTCAGAGTGTACTTTCTCAAGGATGACATCATTAGCGTATGTTGAGAAGACGATATTAGGAGAAATGCCTCAGAAGCTGCTCTAAAATGGTCTCAACAATGACTGCTAATTGAACACAAACACAAGTTGACTACAGTGAGATTAGAACTCCTACCTAACTGCCTACAGACTACAGTATTTAGCACAAGCACCACAGCACAAATGTGGTCTTCATCGTGCCAGATTACACTTTATAGCAGATGACATCATTATTCATCATCTGTGTGTGTTGAGAAGATCTTAGAAGGAGTATCTCAAATGCTGCTCTAAAATTTTTCCTGCAATGAAAGCTAACTGAACACAAACAAAAGTTGACTGTAGTAAGATTAGAACCCCTACCTATCTACAGAACACAGTTGTTAACATAAGCACCACAGCACAAGGCTAATGATTTTATTGGTGCAGAATGCTTTATGGCAGATGACATCATCAGTGTATATTTGGAAGAAGACTTTGGGAAGCCTTTATGAAATGGCTGTGTAGTCATGCATGACTATAATTTTTTTTTCTTCATTAAACTTGATTGCTGACAGTAGGACACAGACTCTTGCTCTTCTGACTATGCATACACACAATTTCGCTGTTGTTCTAATTGAACCCCTACCTAACTGTTTCACATCTCCAGAACAGAGTAGTTAATATTTGCTCCATCACCAAAGCCTGCTTTTTCCTTCTCATATTGGTCTTTATAGAGGATGATATCATCATTACATGTTGCAGGTAACATATATTGTTATGAGACTGGTGTGGAAAGTGTGGACTTTGGATTTTCTGTTTTGCTTGCAATGTGTAGACATACTTTAAAAGACAGGTTATTAAGCTATATGCAAGAAGCTGTCATGAATGCATGTTGCAGAACTGAGACATGCATGCATCTTTTTCTCATTATGTTGTGTAGATTACACAGTTTCAGTCACATGCACACATACATATTTTGTAAACAGCATGGATGCAAGTATTGATGTACGTGTTCACATTGTGATGAATTAATGTCCACAGTAAGACATGTAAAAGACAGTCTTAATGTCTATTGTCAGTATAAAGTTTTAACTAATGTAACAATAGCTGTGTTATTTATGTAGTGTAGTTGACATTAGACCTATTACTGACATATCCCATTTTCAAGTACATTGGGGCAAGGCACGCATGGGTATGAGTAAATATGTGTTCAGTCAATAACAAGTCTCTTCCCTTTGGTCATGTTTTTAAATGGCTTTTGACAGGAGGAGGAAGAATAACTGGGCAATAAGTATAGTAATAGATGTCAAATACCTCTATCCATAGCGCATTGTCAAGAACCTGGTTAATTTGTGTGAACGATGGCAAAGTGTTTGTGCATGGGAGAGTCATGTTTAATGAATAAAACTTTAACTTGAGAATTAGTTATGTATATATGCTATGGTTGAAATAGCTGACAGATATTATTGTGTTCATATTGTAGTTTATATTGGAAATGTTGTGTCACAACTTTTATAACATTAAAAACTGTTGCTATTGCTTTCCCTGTATGCATAGAGATAAGCGATGAGCAAACACGGTTCTCTGCATAAATGGGAAAACAATAATGTTTATATTGGTTTGCCTTCCTTCATGCAAACACGAAAAGCTGCAAGGAGTGGCCATCAGCACTCTGGGCAGTACTGAGTGTTAAAATACACATGCTGCCTAGCTTTCCCTGTGTTTAGAGCACATATAACACATGGTTCGAATCCACAACATTCAATTTTTCACAGCTGGTGCCAGGATGACATTACACAAGTAAATGTGATAATTCCTGCAAATGTGACAAGCAATGACTATAGTGAAGTATGAGTGTGCCTTCCACAATTTTATCACTAAGACCTACCCCTATATATTTGTACAGCTATTAGCTGTTTTGCAGGGCTCACTTCAAAACACAATTTAGTAGTGTACCCAGCTTTCTAGAAATGAAAAGGTGCAGTGCATGGTTTGAAATTATTATTTCTGACACAGAAAATAGGCTATTTGTGTCTGGCCATATATCCTGAAAAGTGTGTGCTGTATACTTTGTCACAGTAAGGACAGTTTGCACATGACATTAAATGAAGATTTCATCCATCATCAGCTGAACATGTCACTAACAGAGTCCTATAGATGATTGTATAAAATTCTATGGTACATGAACAATGATAAAGTATTGCATTGAGGTAAGTTAGTATTATGAATCAGCACAGTCAAGTCAGTCTGCAGACATCATCCATCAACCTAATACATTCACACACACATACAGAGTATTTGGATGGATGGGATGAAAACAAGGAGAGGTGAACATACACCTAGCAGTGTTTATGTTAATGAAATGTTAAACGTCATGTTTTCTGTCTGTCATTATTACTATCACATGCTGAGTAGCATGAAATGAGTGACACTGGGTTAGAGAAGGCCTAGGAGAGGGACAACTGCCTTATGACAAGCAGAACAAGGTTAGCTAAATATTTATTAGCAGTGAGGATGGATATCACTTCAAATACTCATTTGTTTGCAGTAATCAATCTCTATAATAAATCATAAGTTTTGTATTTTTACTACGTCTTTGATGAAACATTTAATACACATTTATCATCACAATAAGAAATGATGCATCTGGAATCAAACCCTTGAAGCTACTGTTACAGTAACCATCAGTTAAGTGATTTATGTCAATACTCCACATAGGAATTTGAATTTTATTACATTTAACAGTCTAAATAACTGTCAGAGTAAATGTTTTGAAATACTGCCTTTACTCTGCTTTAACTCTGTGTTTTTGTAGCACAGTGACTTTAAGCAGCATTGTATAGAGATAACTGGACAAGTTTGACCAATGACAAAAATGCTGCTCGGCATTGGTGTGTGTTGCCAAAATCATGCAAATGCAGAGGACAAAAAGTGAAGGCTTTATCAGGGGCTATTTCTGCCATATATATGGTATGTGATTCTAATTTTTGACCAGATTAAAGGTGTGAAAATGGGGTAGATTGAAAAGTGATGAAATAGGGGCAAGAAGGGAAGACAAAGGGGAAAAATACAGGAATTTGCAGAAGGGAATTAAGAAAGAACCCTAGCTATCTGCTTCTTCAACAGTGTAGTATGGGCACGTATATAAAACTAGCTGAATTTGGACAGTCCCACAGATGGGTGACAACAACGCAATCATTTTGCATAATGAATTGGACCAAATCAAATGTGTTGAGAAGACACATGTACTGAGAGCAGAGCTATGTATGGGACATTTTTTTTTGGGGGGGGGCAGGTGCCCATTTTTTTGTTTTTATTTCAAAAAGAGAGGAATGTTGGGGAAGGGACGTAGGAATGTCAGGGTCAGATCAGTAGGGTAGGTGAGGAAGCAGGTGAAGACAAAATGGACAAACAAGAGAGACACAGGGATGGTGAGGGACACAAAAAGTTGGGAGACACCATGACTGGGGATAGGGAGGAGACATCAGAGGCATATGCCCATCAAGCATGAGGACAGTGAGTATCTGGTTCTCACCCTCATAACTGTCATCCATCACTGCCCATTTCCTCATTTTCCTGTTGGATTGTTTAATGTTTATTTTTTTCTACATTCTCACAAACAACTTCTCCAGATGGCTGAGCTGTGCAGCAATGCTACTTTCAAAAACCTTACCCACCATGGCTGGCAGCTTCTGGTGGGTGATGTAATCCCCATTCACTAATACTCCCAGAGGGCACCAATGCACCAGCTGTCAGGACAATGTTACCAGATGTTGAGGGTCTGGGTAGTACAAGGGATGCAGAGGCAGCACTGCCAGCTTGCATCACAGATGTGCCGGGCATTGGTGCAGCAGCTGGTGGAGGGGAGGCAGGCTGAGCTGCAGTAGTTGGCCAGCCCCCTATGCTGGAAATCATTTTGTTTGTTGCTAGAAAATTATGACATCAGAATGGTGTGATCACACATATAAAAAATAAAAAAGAAAAATAAAGGGTTGGATAAGAGGAAAAAAACAGATAATTGAAACCATTTTATGTCACATACAATAATTTAGTACAACAAAAATATATTTTTACTTTTACGTTAGCTATAGTTTTCTGAAATAAAAAACAGGATCGAGAATTGTACCAAATAATCCTTGCAATATGCATAAATTGCATATATGCTTTTAAAGATAATAAAGATTAAGTTAACAGCATGTCATTTATGGCAAGTTTGATGAAATTAATATTAAATATATTTTTTATTAGAATACATTTGCTACTTGTGTGATTTCAACCCACCAAATCTGAATACAGTATTACTCCTGCCTCCTACAATTACCTTGAGCTACCGAATAAAGAATGCATGCTTGCTTTTACAGTAAAGATATGCACATTGTTTTGCTAGTAAATGTTTGGAAAAGCAATAATTTTGATAAAACGATCATTTGTACTGCATACAAACTCCTTGCTTTTTGAGTCTTTCTGAGCATTCAGCATACACCTCCCTGTTCGCTGAAATATCCTGAGCAGCTAAAAAATAGAGGAGTGAAAAGAGACATGAAAGCACGATGCATACCACTCTTGTTTACATCCATCTTTTTACAGCAGTTAATGTTACTTTGTCTGTATACTTGCATAACTGTGGAATGTCAGCAGTTCTAAAGTCATCAGCCACTGGTTGAGTTGTGCCTGCTTGTGCCATTTCAGGTCATTATAATGATGCATGCATTGCTCCCATGTGCGTAGTATGCCAGTGACACAGGAGACAGCCTTGGCCAGACTGTTCCAAGCCCCAGCCTTATACTGAGACCTGGTTTAGCACCCCCCCTGCAGCAGCCTATGGCTGTAGTATTTTATGAGGAGTGCAATGAATATTGTTGTCTCTTCTATACCCTATCTTTGAGCCCTGAACTGGGCATCATCCTTCCCAGCTCCTGCCATGTCTGCACACGTCATGCAACAACAGTTAAAGGTCTTCCCACCAATTCATGACATCATATTTTACAGCCATTGTGCAAACGCACACAACCATGCCAACCATGTTTGCACAATGCTGTGCATATACCAGCATTACCAACCAGAGAAGAAGGCAGGTTATGAAGTAGGAAGGGTAATGTGACAGTTGGCATTAATTTATGGCTTGTCTACTGCTATACCAGATAAAAGTTTGTCTAATTGTGGGACTTGTTATGTTAAAGGACTTGACACATATTTTGTTGAGCCTTGTAACTTGTACAATGTGGGATTCAAACCTATATAAAGCAGAGAATACGTATACTTCCACATAGGTGTCTTTTCCTCATGGCCACAGAAGATGTGTTTGGCAAGCATGGTCATTAATTATATAAACACATTAAAGACTGAGCGGTGCTGCACTTCAGTTAAGCATTGACATGTGTGACCTGACAAGGTCTTGGTTTATGCATTCTCATGTGTGATGCAGGAGTAATGTGTGACAATATACTGGAAATGTACGTGCTTTAATTACTTTCAGAGTAGATCTGTGAGTTCTGGGTCAGACCATACAATCCATTCTATTTTACAGATATATGTGCGTTATGTGAGTTGTATAGATGACTGTCAGACAAGTAGGGCAAAAAAAAAATTTAATTACAGAAACATAACTGTCAGGATATCCCCAGTTACAAATATAATTCATATAATCCCAGCTGCTATACATAGTTATTGCTACATATAATAATCTTTATGTTGTTATTTAAATTACAGTGGAACACCATTTAAAAAAATGTAGGGTGCTGGATTAGAATCCTGACTCACTGTTTGTGGCCATAAGATTGCACCAGGTGCCAGGTGAAATGGTAGGAAAGAGGTATATTGTTTACACTCAGCACTGTCCAGAGTGCTGATGGCCATGCCTTGCCACTTACCATGTTTGTATGCAGGAAGGTGAAACAAGTAACAATGTTTTGTTTTGGCAGGTTACAATGTTTCTTTTTTATCTCCAGTAGTAAGCTATATTTGTACACAGGTGAGCAAACGAGACAGGCAAAGGTGAAAATACTATTTCTTTGTATAAAAATGGCTAGTATTCTTTATCATTAATGAAATAATGTGGGATTTGAACCATGATGTACCTATCTTATGTGCTGTATGTCTCAATGCCTTTATAAGGTGTGCTACATATACAGTTGAGTCATAGGTGCAATTTATGCTGTCCATGTTATCCAAGCTGCTGACCACACCGAATGGGGTTAAGCAGGATCATATTTCTTAAGGCAAGTGACATTAAATTTTAAATACATATGGGTTTCACTGTGTGTGTGTGTGTGTGTGTGTGTGTGTGTGTGTGTGTGTGTGTGTGTGTGTGTGTGTGTGTGTGTGTGTGTGTGTGTGTGTGTGCTAAGCCACATGCCACAGAAAAATTAATATTAAAAAACAAATTTTAACACGTTAAAGAATTTTACACAGTGCTGTATTTGAACTAACATACTAGTGAAACTGCAAAACACTGTGGGAGTGTGTTATCTCTCCTTGCCACAGACATGACTTTTTACAGCAGGAAAGCAAATCCTGTGCATATAAGCAATTCCCATTTCCTCTACAGTATTAGCAGGACATGCACTTGTACATTCTTAGTTGGTGGTACATATGTGGCTTACATATTCAGTGCAATGAGTGATCACACAACGACTTATGAATATCTTTGCACAAATGCAGCTCTGTCTTCTCTTTGTATTGAATTTATTCTTCCACTATTTCTGCTGTAATTTCAGACATGCATTCTATAATGCATTTTGTATCCTTCTCCTTTAACTGTATGATAAAAAGTACATGACAGTAAAAAGCATTTTATCAGCACAGGCAAGAGAGTTTGTCTTCTGTTGAACAAAAATGATAAATGTGTGCTGTTTAGTTCCATTTAAAAGCTTGCTAAAGTTACTTCTACACTTCGAAAGTGTGTTCTGAGTGACACACCCACTGCAGGGAAGGTAGTCTGAATTGCAGTAGTGTCTTCCTTCTCCATCTCACTAATCATTCACAGTTGCAAACCATTTGCAACTAACAGTGTTGTAGAGTCTACACTATGCTTACATCTACTACACAAAGTCAAAGGTTTGGTATTCAGCAATTATAGTGAATTCACACCTCATTTGCATCTTCACCATGCTCAGAAGCCTGAACTGACACTAAAAAGGTAACCATCTAGCCTAGGGAACTTGAAGGTCAGGAGACTTGTGCATGCTACTGAGCTCCCACTGACACCACATGAAGGGTTCTTGTCCACTATTACAGATCCAGACAGCTCAGTGGAACTGGCAGACCAACATGTGCTAGATGTTAGTGTTGATGTGTCTGGAAGGACAGCTTTTTCCCAGGAGCAGATTCCAAGTAAGCTTACATATGGCAAGTTTTAGATTTCCTTGTATAGTAAAATATATAATTTGAGTAATGCTTCCTGGGGAATTTTTTTTTCTGGACCTATTGATAAGTTAATAGACTTATACAACACAGTTGCTCATTACACAGGGGCAGTGCCTGGACTTATGCAACACATTGTTCATTACACATAGGCTGTGGATGGAAGTATCAGCCAAGTTTCAGTAACAACTATTTCTTACAAGACATATAGGCTACTGTGTATTCACTGTCCCCCTGTATTATTCCAATCATGATGGTTAATTTGTGTCTTTCCCTTGTTTCATTTCTTCCAGGACAAGCCTCCCTACAAAGTGTGGAGTCATCTGCACATGGTAAGCAATTATTATTATTATTATTATTATTATTATTATTATTTTTTGCTTATTGATGACCATTCTTTAGACATATACATTAATCTGTATGTGTGAGGCGAGTGTAATGAGTGTCTGTCTTGCTGCAGCATTTGCGATAGTGGGACCAGTGTTAGTTTGTTACCATATATATATTTTTTTAATATTTAGTGTTGTAGTAATTTGGTTCCTATATTTGTTGCTTATTACCACAGCTGATCCTGACAGTGGAAGTTTAGAACTCTCACCACCTGATGTCGGAGTATCAGTAGGCTCTGATGATGATGGTGGGCAAAAAGAGACACACTCAGGGGGTGGGGTGCAGAGGTTGAATCTGACACGGAGGTTGAGATTCAGCCAGCCTCTGGATTTCCATCAAACACAGTCAGCAGGCCAACTCATACCTATTCGACTGAGCCCTCAGATATTGGACAAGTGGAGGGTGACACACTGGATCAAGGTAGTATGGTTACTGCAGCTTCAGTGCCAGTTGACTCTGGCCATAGCCAATGGGTGGGCAAAGTGCCATGTAGTAGGATTGTTAAGGGTGCTCAGAGGGGCCTGCTGTCCACCCTTCACCTAATCCTGGTGTGTCATTACATGCTACTCCACATGTGTTTAGGGTAGTCATGGAAGCACAGGCACATTCTATTAGAGCCTCCGATTACATGCTTAGGGTTTTAGATGCGGCATAGACTAATGTGCCTGACTGCCTCTGCTGTGTGGCTGATTCAATGGATAGGATGAATGACACTATGGAACAGGCAGTGACTGTGATGGAACATCTGCTGGGACATGAACAGCATCCATATGGATGTAGGTCAACAGCATAATTTGCTGTTAGCAAATGTGTCTGTGTGTGATCCCACTTCCATAGTCGCACTACCTCCACTGCTCCATCAGTGAGTGAGGTGTCCACATCCAGATGTGCTAAGCCATGAGGCCATGGTCCTGGGAGTAGTTGTGAGGAGAACTCATCCAGGCATTAGTCTTGTTCAGATAACACCAGCAAATTAGACCATGGTCATTGATGTGCCAGTGCAATTCCTGGGAGAGCCAGTTCTCTTGGACAGGGGTGACAAAGTTGAACTGTTACCTCTACCATGCATAGCTCACACCTATCCAACATACCAGGACGTAGAACTAGGACAGAGTTTGTCTCTGTTCTTACAGACACGCATGCACACATTTCACCATGAGTGCTCATTCAGACATGCACATATAACAGGTGTGAGTCATTCATGAAGCTTGCAGCTCATTCTGTCTCGGTGGCCACTTGATAATTTATCTAAATTTTTGCCTGCCTGTCTTTCTTATTCACATGCACTTACTACCTTTTGTGTCCACCTAGGGCTCCTACCCCCCAAGCAACACCCTGTGCAAATGATGATAATTGCCATCTCCTTGATTATATCTTTTGGATTCAAGGATACATATCTATTTGCTCTGGCACACAGGATTCATAGCTGACTGAATGCTTAGTATACATGTGTTGGTGATGCTCTTTTGAAAATAGTACTGATTTCTTACAGAATTTTTGTATTGTGTACATCTTTGATACATGAGGCCTATTAGTTGATAAACAGCATACATCTATTGACATAAGTCAGTCCTGTCACACATTGATATCATTGCTGTAAGACTCACACACCTTCTACTTATGTACATTTGCAAGTAACAGTATGCAAGGATCTGCCATTCATTTGTGTTCTTACCCATTTCTTTTCCTGTTCCAGGTTCAACACTGATTCTGATAATCCTGTAGTTACAACTGTTTTTATTTCAGGCCTGTCTCTGTGTGATGCTAGCAGTAGGCATCTATTACATGGGTAAGTAAAGGTTGTGAGCATTGCCTGTCATCAATTTTACTGTATGCATATGCATAGAATGAAAGGTGTACCCCTTATGGGGTCAGCATCTGTGTTATCTGTTGCCTGTTAACCAGGGCTAGGGCATATTGTACACAATTACATCTACCTACATCCACAGCAGCTGGTGGCTCACCCTCTGAGTTCTCACCTGCATGTATCTGTGGTGACCTAGCCAGTGGTGGTGGTGGTGGAGGAATGTGTACCCCTTCTTTTTGATGTTCCTGTTAAAGCTATTTTCTTTGGATAATATTCTGTAGGATAGCACAGACAGTGAACATTTCAGCACAAGTACTGGAATTATAATGCAGGACACCTCCTGATGTATCTCGGTACTGGAAACAGGACTTCAGCAGCTCAAACACAGGCTCTATGATATTTCTTGTTTGAGGGTGTGCCTTGTTATAGCATTCTTCAGTTGGTGTGTGTGTGCATTTCTGAGGGGCATCATCAGTCATGGTTCAAGTGCATCCATTGAATTCCCCAGTAAATGACCTCATGGAATATCGTTCCTGGAAAACATCTGGTAAAGCTGTGAGTTGTGCCAGTTATGGGAGTTGTGGTAACTACCAGGGTTGCCAGCACACACAAATTCAGGATGATTCACTTAGTGTTACACATGACCTGGCAGTTAATGGAGTGGAATCCCTTTCTGTTTATGTAGACCTGTCCCTGTTCCCCAGGTGGTGCTTTGTTCTCAATGTGCATGTAGTCTACACCACCCAAGACTTCAGAGAAGTGTGCTATGGGGTAGAAATTCTACATAGTTGCAGCTCTATACTCAGGGGTATGGGGAAAATATATACAGGAACCGGTGTGCTCTAGCATAGTATTCAGGAATTGATGTAGGCTCCTGGATGCTGATCCCTGTGACACTCCCAGTATGTCCCGTGTTGGTGTCTGGAAGGTTCCTGTAGCTACAATTCTAAGTGCTATACATACCTTAGTCTCCACTGGGATTGGTTCTCCTTGGATTTCCCTTGCTCTCAATTGAGGATGACAGAGGTTGCAGAGTTCCTGTAGTGTGTCTGTATCTACACTGTAGCACTCTAGTATTTCTACTTCATGCAGCTCATTAAATTTAAAAGGAGTCTAAATACCCTCTCCTTCTTGGCCGTGGTCTATTAGCAGCAGTATTATCATAGACTTGGGCCTGTTCCCATACACATGCAGAAGAGCAGCACAGTGATTTCTGTGGCTGTATTCCAATAGATTTTGGAACTTGATACCAAAACCAGTACTAAGTGTGCTCACTTGCTTTATAGCCTGTTGAATAGCTCCTCCATCTTGGACTGGTTAACTAACATACAATTCAGCAGTTTATGCTGTATTTAGCATGCCATGATGTTTGCTGGGTTGGATCAGCTCTACATGATTTGTAGAGCCTCTTACTTAATACAAATCATTGTGTTACTTAGTGCATGTTGTGCCACCATGTGCACACAGTTTGAGCGAGTCATGTAGGGTTTATTGAATTCAGCCCATAGTCATAACTGCTTTACCAAAAAGCATTTATATCTCAGAATGCCTTCACATAACCCACCATGTGCCAGTGCTTATTTAAACCACCCATAATATGACATCATCACACTCCATTTTTGCGTTAATAATGTAAACATGGAAAATATCTTACATCGTTCATAACTTTTTGTAAACATTCCTTAATAAGTTAAGTTGTGTACATGCCATGCTGATTATTTCACTACACGTGCTTAGAAAATCATGGCAGGCTGTAGATAACACCATAATTGTATGTATGCATATGTACCATGCATTTGTACCAGGACTTCAGAAATTAGACATTGAAAACCCTGACAAGTATACCTGTTTCAGGAGTACAGAAACGTCTGCTGTAAAGATGAGTGTACTCTTATAGGATGTACAGGAACTCTGCTTTCCTAATGACTGTACTCTTGTAGGACACAATGAGACAATCAGACTTCTGTGGCACTTCCTGTTGATACTGTCTTCTCTAAATTTTGCAACTAGACAGGTAGGCAGTTTGAATCCAGCAGTGTTGGACTAGTGTGTGTGTATCCAGTAAGTATGTCTTCAGTAACAGATTTGATGTATACACTTCACTCAGGTGAAACATTTACACTGGGAGAGTGCTTTCTCATCAGATTATTACACTTTTAATGCTAACATTTGTTCTGCTGCACATTGATGAGGTCATCCTTTCAAATGTGCTCACAATTGCGTGACAACTTCTTTTGTGTCAGTGGTGGTTGATGGTCTGTACTCTAGATTGTCTAAAGTAGAGAGGTAGGAGGTGTGAATCTAGCATTTCTTAAATATTATGGCTATGTGCCTGTAGTGTTATATAGTATTGGCCCCATTAAAAGATCCATTGTGCAAACCTCCACTTAGGAGACATATTTAGACTTGGAGAGGGGGCCCACATCAATTGCTTACATTTTTAGGCAAAGTACATTTTGTGCACCACACTGATAAGGTAATGCTATCAAAAGTGCAATAATCAGGTTTCTTTCATGGATCTTGCTGTTAAAACTGTGTTCTCTAGTTTATGTGAGTAAATAAGCAGGTGGTTTGAATCCAGTAGTGAGCGACTAATATGACTGTGTGTGTCTCTGTCTATCGTGCTAAGTAGAAGGGCATTACCTACCTATATGATATATAGCTTTATGGTGGTAATGGGCTGTCCTACTACTTTTATTCCCTTTTAGCACACAGACATCACCCCATGAAAACAATGGTAATGTCAACCATTTAAATATGCACTGTTGTAGTTGTAACCATACATCTTGTGCGATGCTTATGATTCATGCAATGTGCTCTAGCTTGTGATCTTAGCCAGGTAGTTGTTTGACAATGTGGATATGGCATAGTGACTGGGCCACATTTTTTAGGTCTCACACTCCAGGTCAGGTGACCAATACCCATTATAATAACATAGCGATGTAATTCCTTCAAGTGTGTTTTTCATGACACATCAGATATGCCTTGGTTGACACACATCTCTCTGAGATCTGATCTCTGCATGTGCTTGGGAGAGACAAGATGTAAATGCTGAGTTTGTCAGTGAATGCTCACAGACATTATTTATTTCCCCAATAATTATGATCTTTATTGCATGACTTCATACAAATATTTTAATATAAATTTGATTCTTTTGTTCACATGCTAGGACTTTTTAGGAGATGAGGCCTCACACATCATTTCTTAATGTGTGCAACACTGCAAAATGATCACAAAGTTTGAGTGGACCTATGTTACAATACTTTCTTGTGGTTTTGTGTTGGGTGGTTGTTGTCATTGTAGTCCTCGCTGCACTTCCTAATGAGCATGCCCAGTATAATGCTGTATTAGATGCGTACCATTTAACACAAAGAACATGAAGTACTCAATGTTCTATGATAGTTCTTGTTATTGAGATATGCACAAAGAATGACAATAGTTTGTGTGATATGTAAATCGTCTAAAGTTCACTTATTAATACATGCTAATGTTTCACCTGGATGCGATGTGTGTTACTGTAGTGTCATACAGTTATTACTAGTGTGTTTAACAAGACTCACTTCAAGGCTAAATATGAGTGCCCACATTGTGGTATACTGCATTCCCATGAGTACTTTGATGCACTTGTTTATGTCGGCATGTATGGTGTGGAACTTGTACCAGGTAAGATACATGTCATAGGATTGATTACAGTACCAAGGATGCATCATACTTAAATAACTGTAGCCTGACATTTGCTACATTTTCACAGTAGCTGATGTATTAAAACCATAATACTGGCATGTGATTTTATTTTGCCTACGTCTTGTCTGGACTAATAATCCATTTGTGTTATACACGTAAATACAGTCTATGCATATTGATATATAGAGTGACATTCAGGGACATTTAACCCATTTGTCAGGGGACTGACTACACTTGAGTTGTACCTTGATTTAAGGGCATGTTCACATATGCCACATTTTGTACATGCATATGTCACATCTGATATAGCTAAACAACTGTTATTATATATAATAGATCCTGATCAATATGTCTCATCTTTGTAGGTGCCGTGTCCTTCTGTGTTTTGCTACATATTTTATTTATTTATTTATTTATTTTATTTTGCATTTGTTGACCGGTATGCATGTCCATTTTCAGTGGAGGCCCGGGGAGAAAAGCTCCAAGGTATGCAGTTAAGAATACAGATACAACATTAAATATTGCAAATAGAATATTTACAGTGATTACATACATAAGCAAGTTTACATACATAAGCAAGTTATACAAATTCCACAGGTTAGAGTTAATCCCGAGTGTAAATCGGGATTAAGTTACACAATTAAGCTGAATTAACAGTTTTTACTCATTCTAGAGGTGAGTTAGCCAGGCTTGATACATTGACATAGCCAGTTAAGTGTCAAATGTTGTTTGAGTCTTGTCTTAAACTGACACAGGGTGGAAAGTAAAGTAATATCAGCTGAGAGAGAGTTCCAGGATCTACCTACAGAGCTGGCAAAGAGAGAGTCACCGCTTGTGTTATTAATTTTGCTAGTCTGAATTAGTATGATCGAAGCGGTCTTGGATTGTTATAAGGAGTGAGAATATATTTAAGTGCAGGAGTGTTGTCCGGATTATAGAAGATTTTATAGGCCATTATCAATTGGTTATACTGGATTAGGCTGGGTAGTTCAAGCCACCCAAGCTGATTTAGACTGATACAATGATGTGTCCTAAAAGGCAGGCCATATATATACACATCATACACAAACAGTCATAGACTTACTACAATTCACAACATGCAGGTTTCTGCAAAACTGCTTTTGTGTCACATTTATTATTGGAAAGATTGCACAAGTACCCATGATTCCTCTCAATATTTCCACATTATCACAATTGTATACTCTGCCATAACAATATCAGTACTGTTTCCTTCATACACAAACATCAATGAAAGTCTTACAATTCTTTAACCTGTATTTGTGTTATAACATTAGTCATGTGGATGTAATTAATTACTTTTGATCACTCTCACAAAATACATTACAATGACAAAGTGCTTCCATACACCTGTCACATGAGTGCAGCTAGGCATTCTCAAAATATTCATGTGAATAACACACTTTATTGAGCAGGCTACAGAAAATGTGTAGCGAAAACCATACCTTTAGGTTTTATAACAGTATATACAAATCTTATATTTTACATTAATATAAAACACATGCCTGGCTTATACATTTTTAACTTTACAATAGTCTTTCTATGGTTACAAGTGACAACAAATTGCAAAAACATCTAAGTGCACAAGGCAACAGCTGTAGGGTTCATTTATTGTTTTACATGATAGGTAGGGACTACAGCATATTGTTGCCTACAAGATAACTTTATGGATACACATCTGATGTGCAATAACTACAGTTACCCTAATGTAAATACTTCCCTTGCTAACAGTTATCTCAACTTAGCATTAAATACATTTTACATATATAACATTTACTTACCTTTGTTACACTAAAGCTGTGTCTCTCTCACATCCTCTGTCAGCATTTCCATTTTATTTAGGTACGTGTCCCTAAATGAACAGGATTACTTGTATAGATAAACATATATTTAATTACTGTTGTTTATGCACTGACCTAATTCTATCTAACTACACTTTCCATGTTTACCATGCCCTGCCTTTTAATTATGTCATTCAAGTTGCCTTTGCCTTGTATTGTGCTATCAGTGTGTGCTCACTTACTAGGGTTAAGTGTAGTTACAACCTGTTGCTTATATTGTGTATGCACCTTTTCTTGGCTGCTAGCAGGTGCTCTGGTCATGAACAGGTGTTGTTGAGTGTGCAGACTTGCTTAGCAGCTTAACTGGTTAACATACTAACATGAAGTGAGCATGTATGCTTAGTGCAGCATGCTAACGAATCCCAGGACAGATTTTTTCCATTGCCAGTTTGAATTGGGTGAACGATCTGTTGAATAACATGGAATAAGCAAAAGCCTTATGTATTGTATTAAGTCACTCGTATTATATTAACTGGAGCTATTAACATCTTACCATATTTTCCCTGAATGCCCTTAATTCTCATGGTGAAATGAATATGCAGATGTTTTATTTGGGACTTTCTAAGTGTAACTCAGGTACTACTTAATCAGTTTGAACCTCAGTGGTGCTTTAAATAAAGGTAAGATAACAGTGGAATTCTTACATTTATTACATTTTGATACAAAGCATATCATCCTAGAAGCTTATCTGCAGATAGTAGCCATATGGTCTATACATCTGAGTTTGCTTTATAATTATTTCTAATCTAGTATAGAATATCCTTAACCTTCTGTTTTTTGCTTTTTTTTACTTCCTATTACCTACCAGTTCCTTACATCTGAATGCTGAGATTCATTGCACCTTCATCTCAATACCCCCCTTTACCTGCCTTACCTATTGAAGCTTAGCATTTTACCTTTCCCATATTTAAATCCTTTTCTAGGTTCCTTAACTGTCACTCAGATCTAGCTCCCACTGGCTGACCACCACATAGAAAGTAATGCTTCCTACTGCTTGTATCACTCCAAAATATTTACATGCTTTGGGAGTCATGGCTGTTTTGCAGAGCTATCCTTCATAATGTTACTGCTGTTTTAATATCTGCATTGTCTGTATTTGCTGTTCTCATTTCTTGATTGCTATGTTGATTGATTAATTGAATGATTTATTGACTGATAACTAGGGTAACAGATGGATCCACATAGATCAATTCAACCACTGCCAGGAGAAAACAAAATAAAGTTTAACAGTATTACATATATTGACTAAAACTGAATATAATACACATATAGACATATACTGTAATAGACTGATATACTGTTAAAATAAAAAAAATGGGGGGGGGCATTAATGTGATTTCATCAATACATTGTAAGAAAAATATAAAAAAAATCATATGATAAAGAGATTGACAGGGGATGTCTAGATGGTAACACAGTAAGATAAATCCTTTAATGGTTTTACTTTTCATAATTGCAGTGGGAAATGCATGCCCTGAAAAGGCGCATTTGGTGGAAGGGAGTTACTTAGCATCCCTTTGGAAGTCTCTTGTACCATCAGAATGTGACCTTAGATTTTTAGGGGTTATGTTTGGGAAATGCCATGAAGGAATGTGAGGGGAATGATCAACTTTCATTCTCTAACCTATAAGTATTCATAGAAAATCAAAATGTCCCTTATGGGAAGGCACTTAACACTATTAGTGGGGTGCAGCAATACTCATATTGAGGAGATAGCAGAATTGGAAAAGCATATCAGGGGGGATCTAGACATGGTTCAGACTTTTATTGGTGACATTAGTTATAAGTCATACACCAGACTCCATCTGAGTCTGAAGTATTCCCTTGCCAATGGACGATGTAGCCTCTAGTGCAATAAATCTCTAAAGCTTGTGGCAGCAAAAGCAGATATGTTTAAATATGTGTCTGAGTTACATAAGGAAAAAGGTTAGGAAAAGCAATAGTTTCAGTGCAGTACCTAAGTACACACAGGAAAGCAACAGTTTAATGTGCTTAACATTAAGGCAGAGAAACTCCTTGCTGAGTGGAAGCAATTTCAGCCTGGCTGAGATATCAGAGAACATCCTTTTAACTAGCTTCCAATTTAGAACACATTTTTTAATACTACTCTAGCATACAGGTTGTTCGGAGTCATCTTTAATGTTAGATTTGATGCAATGGTAAGAAGCAGAGGATCTATAGATGACAAAATCATTCTCATACAAGTAGCTTCCAATTTAGATTACATTTTTAATACTACTCTAGCATACAGGTTGTTTGGTGTCATCTTTAAAGTTAGATTTGATGCAATGGTAAGAAGCAGAGGATCTACAGATGACAAAATCATTCTCATACAAGTGAGATTTGAAGAATGGAAGTCAGAAGGCAACAAATAAAAGTGGCCAAGGGGCTGAATTTTGGGCCACAGCAGAACTTAATGTAGCTGAAAATACAGAGGATCCATGCTTATCTTAAAATAACTTATTGACGAGATAGATTCTAAAACGGGAAACAACACCTGGGAAAACCTGAAGATAATAGAAACTCTGTTAAGAAGGAATGATTAGCAAGGTTAAATAGTTTATTATGGTTAATGAAAATAATATCTGTGAGATGACCCTCACCAAAAGCCATGAGAAGTGGGTTTCTAAGCAAACAATATTGCCGATAGGGTGCGCATTATTGTGGAAATAATACCTGCCAAGGCATGATCGGGCCTCTAGACCCATGGAAGGGTATTATTTCCACAATAACACACACCCTGCTGGGCATTATTGCACTTAGAGAATAGGCTTTCTGTAAAATTGTTGTGTTTTACTTACTTATTTTTTTTTAATTACTATATTTTTTTATATATTTTTGATGTAAAATAGTTCCTCCTCCTAATGTTTCAAACTTGCTGTAGTATATGTTAATGGTGTTGGAGGAAGCATTTTACATCCAAAATATAACACTTTAAAAATATGCAGGTATTTACTTTCTATTTTGGTCCCTCACTCCTAAGACTTTTGGTTTGTTGGCAGTCATTGGAGATTGAAGTTACTAAATAATGACATACATTTGAGCTTCAGACTTTTATTTTCTTCAGAAAATTCATGCTAACAGAAATCCTTTATTTAAGCAAGTTTGTAATTTTATAAGAGTAATAATTAAAATCTCTTTCAATTTTTGAGCCTTCATTCCCCCTTTATTTTAGGTTTTATCCAGATTTCTTCAGCTGATAGGTCCAGAGGTATGCAAACTTCTTTACTGTTGCTGCTGCCAGTAGTCCAGCTCTCTCTCTCTCACACACACACACAGGCACACCTCTGCTTCAGAAAATGCATGCTAACAAAAATCCCAATGTTCAAGTAAAATATGTTCCTATTTTGAGCCTTTGTCCCCCCCTTTATTTTAGGCTTATCCAGTTATTTTTAGATAAGAGTTGAGAGCATGCCTCTCAACTGTCCAGATCTTAGCAGAATATCAAGATTTTTGGCTCATATGGTTGGTCCATTCCTCATAAAACATGTAGTGTTCTGTGAAATCACTGGTTATCAGATTCATTAAGTACTGACAAACATTTCAGTTTCAGACTTCATATCCTTCAGAAAATACATGCTAATGGAAATGTTGTTATTCTAACAACATTCTAACTTTATAAGAGCAATATTTAAAATCCATATAGTCGGACCTTTGTTTCCCTGTTATTTGTAGCTCTGTCCAGATTTCTTGTGCCAAGAGTTTGAGAGGTATGACAGGTACGCAAACCTCTTATGTGATGCTGCTGCTGCCAGGGATTGCGCAATTGCTATCACTCTTCACTTTCTGGCTCTCTGTCTCTGTCTCTCTCACACACACACACACACACACACACACACACACACACACACACACACACACACACACACACACACACACACACACACACACACACACACACACACACACACACACACACACACACACACACACACACACACACACACACACAGCCTCTTCTGCTTTCAGTCATGCAGGCAGACAGCAACATAAACACACACACACCCACAGGCGCATGTGCACACATTTTTTATTTTACACTAACTAAACAGCAAAAGTGCTGCTTATCAAGTGTAAAATAATGGCGGCCATTAGTCTTTTTTTTCAGTCCGAGCCTATGGAAAGTAATAGCTGTAATTACAAAGTAAATACTAGTTTAGTAGGAGGAGAAAGAGATCATGAGGTAGTTAATGGGAAGAATAAAGTGAGTGCAAAAAGACTGCAAGAGTAAACGAGCAAGTTTAAAAAAGGTAAAGAGTTGGAGGAAGAAGGAGCAACAATACAGAAGTATCACAGCAGTGTTGAAGTCAACATTGCTGGGTATAACAATGGGTGAAAAAGGTACAGTTGTAGCAATCTAGCTTAAGGATTTAGAACTGCTGTGGAAAAATAAGGAATTGGCAAGAGGTTTTGTGGAAGATTTAAATATAAAGTAATACAGTAAACTCTCAGTTAACCGATATCCATGGGGATTCATAATTGCCAGATAACTGTAGTTTCCGGTTGCGTGAGAGTTACTATTAAAAATAGGCCTGACTAATACTGAGCCCTATACTATTTTTTTGATTTGACTTGTTCTCAGGTTGGGGAGAGGGGGAATTTATTCATATCTTCCTTTTTAAAACTCTAAAACTCTAAAAATGTAAGGTGTGTTTCTGCAGGGGGGGGGGGGGACAAAGTGAAACACATGAAAATTGTATTTCTTTATTTTTTTTGCCAGTTGCTTGAGTTCTGGTTAACTGAGAGTTTACTGTAACAAATTTTTCTGATGAATTATAGCCAATGATATGATTTATTGAATGATGAAGAACTCTTTGAACATTGATATGTAGGACATACTAAGGGAAGCACTGAAAGAATTAGAGGGGGTGGGGCTGGACTGAGTAACTGTTCATGCTTTAGTCAGTTCATCTGATCATTCTGAAGTGCCTAACACCATGTCTTACCTTTGTCCAGCAATCATGTTGCAGTCACAGTATGCTCTTCTGCATACACTCATTCGTCCTGAATGAGAGACATTTACCTGAGTATCGGTCTTAGTGTCTGAAATTACTTCAGTAACTTATTATGTTCTAATTTCTCCAAAGACTGCCTCTAATGGCTTAGGTTTTGTTGTATCTTTTGGCTTTTCCCGGTTAGGGGTCGCCACAATGGAACTCCGGTCTGCTAATGACTGGCAGTAGATTTTTACGTACCGACTTGCCAGGCCTGATGCACAACCTTCAACGAAGGTACGCCCATTCACGCATGTCTCCACACCGAAGACGCTTTAGCTGAGAATCAAACAGGACAACGTCTTACTGTGAGGTGACAATGCTACCACAGCACCACCACCGCAGATCCTCTAATTATTGAGTGCAATCTTCTCCCCTCAAACACCTTACTTTCTAATGTCCAGACCAGTTATGGATAAGCCAACTTAATGCTCCAGATAGATCAGGAGGGGTGTCACAGTGTTGCAAAGGCTGGCAGTGCTGCCGCACAGCACTTTATTCCACAGTGTGATATCTGGTTGGGGAGCCTTCTTTGCAGAGCCTGTATATCCTATCTGTGCCCACATGAAATTTTACCAAATTGTCCAGTTTCTCTTAGCATCCCAATGACATATCTTAACTAAATAGGAAATCATCTGAATTGCCTGTAAAGATATGCATTGAATGTGTGTGCGTGTGTGTGTGTGTGTGTGTGTGTGTGTGTGTGTGTGTGTGTGTGTGTGTGTGTGTGTGTGTGTGTGTATGTGTGTATGAATGTGCCTGGATATGTGTGTGTGTGTGTGTGTGTGTGTGTGTGTGTGTGTGTGTGTGTGTGTGTGTGTGTGTGTGTGTGTGTGTGTGGGTGGGTGTGTGTATGAATGTACCTGGATGTGCGTGTGTGTGTATGTGTATAAATGTGCCTGGATGTGTGTGTGTGTGTGTGTGTGTGTGTGTGTGTGTGTGTGTGTGTGTGTGTGTGTGTGTGTGTGTGTGTGTGTGTGTGTGTGTGCGTGTGTGTGTGTGTGTGTGTATATACACCCATTAGTATCTCTACTTTATGCTCATTTTGTATTGAGATCCCTCCATAGGTTTAAGTAGGTAATTGGAGAATTAATGTATGAATGAATGAATGAATGAATGAATGAATGAATGAAGAAATATAATATAGGACTTTAAATAGTACTCACGAGTATAGGTTCTAGCTGCAATAAATATGAAAAGTGGATTAGTGAGCACAAGCCTGATACACTTAACCTTTAATGAGATCTCTCTGTTCCCTAATTGCAGACTACAAATGTATCACACAAACCCGTCTAAATGGCAACATTGGGGTGGTGCTTTTCTACTTGGTAGACAATTTTAACTGTACAATTACAGCCACATCATTCTGTAGTATTGAAGAAGTGTCACCTAATACCAACTGAATGACCTTATCACAGGTGGTGTAATACACTTACCTCTGTAGTTAGCTTCCTCCCTCATCCTGTCTCTTTCCTAAAGTTGTAAATCTCATGCTTAACCTGACATCTCACTTACTACATAAAGGAACATTCTTTTTTCTAGTGGACTCATTGTCAACATAATGGATGTTTTCTAGCATGACCTAGCTAAAATTGTAATGAAACTTATTCTACTCCTAGTAATCTCTTGATGTAACAATTCCAACCATATTTCAGGCAATCAATCACTCTAAGTCTTGCTGATTATTAACTGATATAAACCACTTCTGTTCTTATACACCCAACATCAACAATCATTTATCACTTGTCTTTCATTGCATGGGTATATTATCATTTATCACTGGGTCTTGACTACAGTTACGTAGGTAAGTACTAGGCTAGCTGTCCTTGTGGGCCATTTTAAGCCTAGCTAATTTCCTTGAAAGGTGAGAATTCAACCCTGTACCTTGTCTTTGAGGTAAACACCTCTTTACTGCAATACCTTGCTATATGGTCACTTCTAATCATAACCAAAGAGGAAGCAAGGAAAATAGCCTCTAAATCATACAAACGAGCCATGTGAATTTGGAAGTAATACAAATATCCAAACTTTGTGGCCAATTATAACTCCTTAAGGATTGTGGCTAAAAAGACAATTGGTAGGTAAAAGTTTAAACTTATAAGTCAAAGAAAGGTACAGTTCATGTGCATCTCATGCACTTCTAATGTTAAGCAACTGTTCTTGCTGCCAGGCACAAGTCTTGTTCCAGTTCCCACACTTCCACTGGTAATGTTCCAGTTTCTAATCATTTGTTTCCTATTGGGGAATTCACCAAAACGTTTTTGAATATTATTACTGTCTCACATATTTCCTCTAACTACCAGAGTGCTGATGTGATTTAACTTTCCCCCAACTTCCATATAAGAATTTTCCATCACATACACCCCTGCATTGTAAAAGTGCTGTACGGCTATAGCCCTCCACTGTACAGTTTCTGCAAAATGCCCAGATGCTGCCTTACATGCCTCTCAAGAAAGCTGTACAAAGCTATAAATAATGGGAGACAAAGGCACAAAAACAGGGACACTTTTTAAATATTGCACTTACAAACCTGGAAGGTTATATGTATGTATATATGTATATATATATATATATATATATATATATTTATACACTCACACACACACATATATATATATATATATATATATATATATATATATATATATATACATATATATATATATACATATATATATATAAATATAGATATCCAACCTCTTACTGCAAGACGTCTACAAAAAGCCTCACAAAGTGAGGGGATAAAGGGCAAACAATAGTGACATCTTTGAAATATGGCTGTTATACACGTAGAAGTCTGCTGGAGTAGCATGGTTTGATTTAACATATAATTTCTGATAGATTCCAGGTCTGAACACAAATGAATGTCAATAGTTACTGATGTCAATTCTCACATCATCCCAGTGATTTGTCAGAAACCCACAACTGTTATGGGGAACAGACCAAACATATGAGCCATGCATCTCAACAGTGTCTAGACATCTGGACAGTGGATAGGTATGACTGTAGTCATGTAACAGAAGAGAAAAAACAGTGAGAGTGCCAACCATTTCACTCACACCTTCTGAACCACAGTAAGACCAACAGGACACTACCCCAAATCAGCTCTGGGGAATTACCCATGTATTTCCAAATATATCATGCACTACAGGGATGGAACTGTAGGGAAAAGCAGATATTGGTGCGAAAATGTCCATCCACAACCATTTGCACCACAGTCACAGCAACATACCAGTACCCGAAAATGAACTCTAGAGTAGAATGACTGTTTGAACAAACATATCCTGTTTGCCAGTTACACACTACACCAACATATACTAGCCCAACTCAGTCTACTGTGAAACCTGAGGTGTTACAAGACATTTCCCACTCTGCCCCTGCAAACATATACACAGATAGACCACCAGCAACTGTAGTAGCATGCCCAGTCAGATAGAAAAGGATCTATGACACTCACATCTGCTACTCTCCCTACTCAGCCCAAAAAAAACATTTGCAGACAACACTGCTACACAATCTTGGCAGTCTGTTAACAATGGTCAGACATACATAACTCTCAAGTGTACAGATTTCCACAAAATGTCCAGGGTGTGGGACCATATTTATGGCCACTGCCTTATACCACTTCTAGGAGTCTGCTAAGTCACTGGGATGAAACCAGGAGTGCAGTCAGTAAATAATGATATACCATACCTCTGAACCTCTTACTGCAAGACATCTGGACAAAGCATGACATACTTGGGGACAGGGGGCCGAAAAGAGACACATATCTCACATAATGGTGTTACAAACTGAAACAGTTGCTTGTGTTACAGGGTTTGTTGTAACATAACATCCCTGAAGGATATGATGTCTGAAACACTAATGGATGTCAACATTTACTGACTACAACCCTCACATTATCCTACTGATTTCACAAAAACAGAAGTTGTCTAAGGAACAGACCAAACATAACAGGCAAACCTCTGGGCAGTCTGTGGACATCCGGACAGTTGAAAGGTATGTCAGAGACATATCACTGTCAGACATCAAGTCATGCTGAAAATGCATGCCCAGACAAACCTTGTTAATCTACCAATCCTATATGTGTATAACAGCAATACTTACTTACAATCTGTACCCAATTCTGGAGCTTTGTCCCCCATGTAGTTGGGCTGTCTCCATATGTCTTGTCCTGAGTGGTATTTCCACCTACTTTCTATGAAGCTATAGTCCCCATACCTCCATAATGTCCTCCACATAGGCAAGGAAAAGGGGCAAGGCCCGCATGAAAGACTTAATTATAACATTGTGTTGCTATGGCATTGGCTAATGGAAAGACATCACAGCTGCTCTGGATGCAAGTAGCAAGTGGGAGATACCAATTGGTGCACAGTCCATCACCTGCTCATGAGCATTACCTACAAAAGGCAAGCTGCTGCTTATGCAATACAGGTTTGAACCCATCTATACAAAGACAGACTTCAATTACACAAACCTAACCATTTGCATTATTCTGAGGAAACTCTTCAGCACTATAACAGGTATGTCAATCACATAAGCTTGTAATGGAATGCAGAAGGCGGGATGCAATAATGTCAAAAAGAACATTAAAGTCTAGGTCGCAACAAGACCTGCTGTACTCACATGCTGTTGTTCAGCACCTATGACCATTCTTGCTTGCCCTGTCTGCATTTATTTGGATCACATCTCTGGCCCCTGAGTCACCCCAGCCAAGGTCAGCACATGTATGACTACTACTGGAGTGTCTGTTGTCTAATACTGAGTGTGACACTGCTAGGCCAGCTTCTTGGGATGTTGTTATTATTCATATGTCTCCTGTGAATGCTACTATGATACATATGCTTGTCTTACCATTGTAAGAGACTTATATAGAGTATGTGCATAGTATGCAACAGGTGCAGAAGTGTGTGTTGAACTGTATGTGATATATTGAGCCCATACCTGATAACTGTCCAGAGTTTTGCAGACTGACCACATGTCTGCCTCATATTTGTAGTCAATGCCCCATACAGTTGTGTATTGTCTGACACATCACTGGCAACCCCTTAAAGACTGACATCATATCATAATAGCATACATTTGATTGTCAGATGTCATATCCTGCAGAGTAGATCTGTGAATGCGACCCTGTCTTTGCTGGCAACTGTGTGTTTCAGTTAGACTCATAAAGTGACACTATTCTCCTGCCTTTGCCCACCAGTGATGTGTGCCTTTGTGCAGCTGTCTTGCTCTTACACGAGCTAGGTGTCTTAGCATGAAACCCATGTCAATGCAAGCGTACATTGTCCTGTAGGATGCAGACATTTGTGCAGTCACTGACACCTGCTTTGTAGCAGTGGAGAGCACACTAACCTTGCCAGGTTACTCATCCCATCATAGGTTTAGACCCCAAATGGAGGGCTGCAAAGCCACAGGCGGTGGAGTGTTGAGCATTATCATACACATACACACCACCAGGCCGGCCAAACTGTATGACACATGGGAGACATCCTGAGTGCAGTTAACAGTTGACAAAACACCTACTCAAATCATAGCTAGCTACAGGCCTCCAGCCATGACTATGGACACCCACCACACCTATTGGGACTTGCTGGAATCTGTCAGGATTCAACCATCTTCTCTGCTCCTGGGTGACTTCAACTACCCAACCATAGTGTGCATGAACTATGCCACCTGAACATGAATGCATAGAGATTCCTCAGTTTTGTCAGTGGCAATGAAGTGGTCCAGCCGGTTACCACTTCTATGACAGGTGGAAATATCCTGTACCTGGTTCTAAACAACATGAGTAGCCACTGTAGCGCTCCTACAGTGTCATCCTCCTTGGTAAGATCTGACCACATAGCCATCACTGTTCAGGGAACCATCTCTCCTGCCCCCTCTTGTCAGGGTCAAACAAAATTAACTTTACACAAATGACTATAAATCCCCTCAGAGCAGGCAGAAGTAGCTTTACAGCCAACATCCCATCATTTGGAACTAGCAGTAGTGCCCAGGCCCACACCACAATACTATATGGGCACCTACACAGCTGTATGGACTCAGCAATACCTGACAGGAAAACATCATCGCCCTCAAGGTAGGGTAAATGTCCATGGTGGACAGCAGCAATACACAAATGCCATAATAAGTGGAAATAATTGATGGACAGGGCCAAGAAGGAACAAGGGCCTTGTTAGAAGCAATATCACCTTGGTATGTACAAGCAAATAAGGTCACAGGTGAATTGCTCTAAGGCCATCTTTGAGTGCACATTGGACACATCCACCAAGGCTAATCACTAGGCCTTCCACACATGTGTCTGCAATCCCAGAGGCAACATACAAATCTGATCTGTAGTGGTGGTCAATAACACCACATACACATAAGGCATAGATATATGCAACCAGCTGCAGACAGGTGAAGTGTAAATATCACCTCCCTTCCCCCCCATCGGTACGCATGTGCATGCACAGCACCTGCCTCCCTCACCTCATCAGGAAGCAGGTCCGTAATGCCCTCTCAAAGTCAACACACAGAAGTCTCCATAGGCCTGATGCCATCCCTGGCTGCATCCTACATGAACACAGGCATGAGCTCTCAGATCCATTACGCACTGTAGTCAACCAAAGCCTGAACACCAGTGTCATCCCATCTGCACAGAGGACAGCCACTGTCATTTCTATACACACAGGTGGAGCAATTCACCGACCCAGCCAATCATATGCACATCAGCCTAACTAGCCTGCTCTGCGAGGGCATGGAAGGGAATATCAAGAACATATTGAACAGGGACATTAGCAACCTCAAAATACCTGAGCCCACACAGTGTGGTATTGTCAAAGGGAAATCAGGCCTGTTAAACCTGGCTGACTTCTCTGAAGTGGTCAACAAACACAAGGATGAGGGGAAGATGGTGAACAATGTTTACCTTCACTTATCCCAATTCTCTCAAAATAATCTGCAGGCAGTCAGGATACATATGCCTACACAGCTAGGTATCAACCTGTATGTTACCAGATGGATAGCTAACTGGCTCAATGATAGTACCACTCAGTCAAAGTAGTGGAACTCATCTCTAGTAGTACAGTCTGGGGACATCTATTGTTTGAGATAAATGTATCTGAGGTACAAGACAAAAGCAGTGGTCTGTGGCTGACTAGGTTTACAGATGCTTGCGAGTTGGTCGCTGTCTTACATTCCCCTACTGATGTGAGCATCCCCCAAGAGGCCCACAGAGGCCCTCACCCAATTAATGACTGGTCCAAGAAGCTTTGCCACAAACTGAATGTCAGGATATGCATCATTCACCCTGATGTGGCAGATGTCATCCACACTAATTATGACAGTAATAATGTACTGAGCATGCAATCAGGAGTGAGGTGACTTGTGCACCAAGGTTGGTAGCAACCTGACAGTTTCCCACCATGTGGGCAGCATTGTATGGAAGGCTGTCTACATGGTCCACCTCACAAATACGGGTATGTCATCCAGGAACCAGGAGGCCACAACATCCCTATACTTAACTGACGCATTACCAAGTACAATGGCTCCTTTGTCAAGTACCTTGCCAAGCAAATGCAGCAGTTGCAGAGACCACAGAGGTTCCTAACTAGGCAAATCCAGGGTCTGCAGCACCTATCCTATACAGGTAGGCTGAAAGTACTGTCTCTGTACTCAGTCTCATACAGACTGATCTTAGGTGACCTGTGTCTGGCATACAAGGCCATGTCCAAACTAGCCTTGATAGCATTCCTACATATCTGTATGAAACACCACACTCACGCATCATGCACACAAGGGCCTCACCTGGTCTGTGACATGTATAGTACTTGTTGGTGGGATAGTGTAGTGTCCCACACAATACACTATCTGTAAAATACACTCCTTCCCCATGTCTAGCAGAGTACGGGTATAGCCCTCTTGAAGAAGAAGTTGGACGACTGCATGGGAAATGGATGAGACACCCCTGAGATCCTGCATGTGTCCCAGCTGGACAGGGGAAAAAGGTGCTGGCTTGGAAGGGGCATGGGCGAAAGTCTGGGCCAGGCTTATGAGGGCATCAGGACCAATAGCCTGGTATCATCTTATGAAGCTATGCACCTAGTACTTTACATGTTTCCTGTATGTATTATAGACTGTCCTGCACTATTGTCTGAAATGAATCCCTATGAGTCTGAACTGTGTAGGTACTGCAGTGATAGTGTATAGTCTTGCCCCTTCATCAGTTATCATAAGATGCCGTTACATCTTGTCATTGTGTGTGGTTCATATAGCTGTAAGTAAGCTCTTACAGTACTTGTATATGCATTTGGTGACACTGTATAGCTCACTCCAATAGCCTTGGTCTAGGCCACAATTACCATTCTGCTACTAGGCCCATCACACAGTAGGATTTGTCACCCATTGTTGTGGGCCTGACAGTAGCATAGAAAGAGATGGATTGTGACAGGCAGAACTACCGTAAGGTCAGCCCTGAAGGGCCCATAGGTGTCACAGCTGTGCCAGACTGTACCAGGAGTGTGTGTGTATCAGCAAACATAATACTGCAGGGTATTAATTTACATATGCTATGTTCCCTCACAGGTGAACACAGGGGTTGGTGTCCCTCCCCCTCACAACCTGATGTCAGTGTCTTAGTGGACTCCCATGATGATGGTGGTCATAGTGAGGTACAGGTGGAATTGTTGGTGCATGGATCCATGCCATTGTTTAGTACCCCACTTGCACCCACCATGTCCCTATACACAGTCAGTATGCACACACATGCCCAGTCCCCAACAGCCACAGATAATGGACAGGTTAAGGGTGGTGGTATGGAAGAGGCTAGTGTGTTGAGTATGGTGAGTGTGAGTGCAGACACCAGCCATAGGCAGAGAGCAGGTGAGGTCACACACAGGCAGATGGACAGGGGTGCTCAACAGAGGACTGCTGCCCATAAAACCCCTGTCGCAAGTGCCATAGCATGTGTCACCAGATGCATTTTACAGTCTGTCATGGAGGCACAGGTGCGTACTGACTGCAACACCAGACAGATGCTCAGGTTCATGAATGCAGTGCTCCCTGCCATGAGTGACGACCTCCACGGCACTTGTGATGCCATACGTCATCTTGCTGATGTCGTGGATAGACAGTGGGGTGAGACATTGTCACGGCTCGACCGTGCAATGTCTGTGCTTGAGCATGTGGTGGGAGTATCGCATCGGCCAGGTAGACATAGGTCAGCAACATGATCAGTTGTGAGCCCACATGGCCATGCACATTCACAGTCCCGTAGTGGCAGTACCAACAGCACTACCAAAGATATGGTGTTGTCCACACCACACCTGAGCAGGCCATAGGCACATTGTCCTGACCAGTCCCATCTGGGATGCAGGTCCAACAGACAACAATCACCATCAGGGATTAGTACTGCATCTGTCCTTGGGCCTAGTGGGGCCAGTGATACTCCTGGCAGAACCAGTTACCGCATCCCTGCCAGGAGATGGAGAACCATACATCCTGCCATATATGGTCCACAGCTGTCCAACATAGCCCTGTGTCAGGCATCCACATCACTTGATGGTGTGCAGGCAAATGCTCACACATCCCATTCACAGGCCAGTCACCACCAGACATGTAAAGCTCCTCTGCATGGCCCAGTTGAACATCACCCCTCCAGACACACACACACACACACACACACACACACACACACACACACACACACACGCACACACACACACACACACACACACATACAATGTCAGCCATATGGCCTAGCTTAGGCCTCTGGCAATCCAACACTGCACTCTGTGCATGTGATGATACTTGTGCCACAACCCTGTTATCCATACCATCAATGCACAAACATGCTCACATGGGTCTGATGCACAGGGTGACTATGGTACAGTGTAGCAATGTCATGCTGTATAAGGTACTGTCTACTGGCAGTAGTTATGGGTACACATTGAGGTGTATGTAGCTTGATAGCCATGATTCACTATTGCTGTTAGTACTGCCAACTGACTGTAGTGTCATGTACTGTATTCTGGTTGTGTTCCAGGTGTCTGTGTGTCTGCAGGCTGTGGGCCTGCTGACTGTAGCCATGATGAGTAAGGTGGAGTAGAAACACAGTGACCTTTTCATAGGCAAGGTACAGCTGTATATATATATATATATATATGTTTACCTGGTGTGTTTACATGCAAAAGTGTATAAGGGGCAATTGTGGCAGACAGTGTGACCTTGCAGACATACCCTTGACACAGCCACCTAGCCTGCATACATGTCATCTGGATGTTCTTTAGGACTGCAGGCTCACACATACAGAGGAGGTTACTTGAGTACTGGCACTAAGTCCCTCACCATCTTAGCCATTACTTTCACTGCAACAGATTAGGTATCAGCACCTGTTGCCTCTGCCATTTCTGTCACATCCACTTGACCATCATGCAGTTGATGAGGGTTTGTTGGTACTGTGTATGACAGGCTTGGGGTATGTATTTCTGACACATGTCAGACTGCGTTAGTCTAACCTGACAATCACCAGCATGTGTGTCTCCTATCTCATATGCATGTCTGGCCTCTTGTGCTAGTAGTGCACACAAAGTCATAGTCCTATACATGGGGCAGCTGACAAAGGGCTGAGCACAGCCCCTACCCGCACAGTCTTATGAACAATAGTGATAGATACATAACACAGCACAGCGGTATTGTAGTGTGGCAGTGTATGCCACTACTATTGAAGTGGGTGACAATTGTGGAGGCTGTTAGGATTGGCAATGGTGGGTTAAGAGGCCCTTAACATGTTAGAGCCATCAGACACCCACACACACGCACACTGCTGAATGGGGACATGCATTGAGACACACATGCACATGGAGGTGACACTTATCAGAGTAGCTGACCTACCCATCTATTACTGTTCAATACACAGTTATACTACCATTGCACCACAGTGGCTTGGTATTAGAAACTGTGTAACTGTGCTTTTACGGTGGATGACATCTGTATGGACTAACACTAGGTTGGCAATGGGAGAGTTCACAGCATGGAGTAGGCACACAAAATGATATAGCCATCCCATTCACATACTGAAGACAGCCACAGGGGCTGTGCATACAGAAACACATACACAGTTGCCAATAGACATATTAGTAACCCTATGTATCCACTTGTATGTACTTTAGTGCTTCGTACACATGACTTGCTCCACATACATTATATGCCTGGGACATACACAGCCTCTTACAACAGGTAATCTTGTGATAGTGGGATAACCTACCAAACATAGTGATTGGTCTTGTCTACTGCTCCTACATATGTGCACAAGTGATAGTGTGACAGACTTTGTATCAGCAAGATGTGTCAGTCAGGTATGATATCTGATGCTGGCATGTGTGTCAGTACAGTGACTGTGACATATTTGGCAATGATATCACAGGAGTGCTCATTGTCAGGGGACACAGACCACATATAGGTTGCAAACATGTGGATATCCCATGTACATCTGTACAGATGACTGGTATGGGCTGTATAGTGTAACATGGTGCATGTGAGGCAGATGCTATTAACAGGGCCTTTAAAGTAATTTCATGGGTAGGGGGTCAACAGGCCTTAAAATGGGATAACCTACACACACAACAGCCACAGGGGATATGCTTCACATATACTACTATAGTTGTCGATACTGAGATTAGAAACCCTACCTATTTAACTAACTCCACTCTAGTATTACGCAGTTATTGCACACACCGCAGAGCTTAGAGGGGTGAGAAGTGTATACAGGTACATCTAAGGTGAAGGACATCAGTGGAACTTGTAAAGCAGGGCAATGGGATGTGCACTGGGTGTTACATGCCTCAAAATGGTATATGTATGCACTGAGGAAGGCTACTTTTATTTAAGGCAAAACCAGTCTACCTAACATTCTCTTTGTTATGTGATTTTTAGCACTACATTAAAATTATTCTGCTTGCCACAGTCTGCTGGTCTGTATTTTTTGAACTGATTAATTTTGGGACCTTGCAGTTGCCATGCAGGCAAGGGCTGTCCTACTTTGTGGTCAGAATGGTATAACCCACATCCCCAGAGGATATGAGTCTCACCTCAGCGCATGCACGCACATGTGCACACACACACACACACACACACACACACACACACACACGGATGATATGAGTCTCACGCGCGCACACACACACACACACACACACACACACACACACACACACACACACACACACACACACACACACACACACACACACACACACACAGTATCACAGTTGCCAGTATTGAAATTAAAACCCTACCTATCTAGTTATGTATACTGCAGTGTTATGCAGTTATCACATGCTCCATGGAGCTTATAGGATTTAACAGTGTCACAAGGTATGTCTAAGGTGATTACATCAAGTGTCCTTGTAAAGTGTGGCAATAGGAAATGTACTGGGTGGGAAGGGCATCAAAATACATTACCCTACAAACACCTTCACACACACACACACACACACACACACACACACACACACACACACACACACACACACACACACACACACACACACACACATTTGCCACAACTGAGTGTAGAACCTTTGCCTATCGAGTTATCTGTACTATACTGTTATTTAGTTATAACACATGCCATGGAGCTTATAGGGCTGACTGCTGTTCAAAGGTACTTCTAAGGGCAAAAACATTAGCAGGACTGCTAAAGTAGGGCACTGGGAAGTGTTGTGGGTGGGAAAGTCCTCAAATTACATCACCCTATAAACATACATACACTTATACACACAGACACATACGTGTGCCAGAACTGGGAAGAGAACCCCTGCCTATCTACTTAATTGTACTATACTGTTATATAGTTATTGCATGTGCCACGGGGGTTATAGGGCTGGGTTTGGGCAAAGGTACTTCTAAGGGGAATGACATCAGCAGGACTGCTAAAGCTGGGCACTGGGATGTGTACTGGGCGAGAAAGTCCTAAAAATACTTCAGCCTACAAACATGCACACTCACACATTTGTCAGAACTAGGAATAGAACCCTTAACTATCTAGTTATTTGTACTATACCATTACATAGTTATTGCACGTGCCACAGAGATTATAGAGCTGGGGCTGTGCAAATGTACTTCTAAGGGGAATGATATCAGCAGGACTGCTAAAGTAGGGCACTGGGAAGTTTACTATGTGGGAATGGCCTAAAAGTGTTTCACCTACACACACACACACACACACACACACACACACACACACACACACACACACACACACACACACACACACACACACACACACACACACACACACACACACACACACACACACACACACACACACACACACACACACACACACTTGTACACATGCACTTAAACTTGCCAGGACTGAGATTAGAACCCCTACCTATCTAGGTATTTGTATTATAGTGTTACAGTTATCCCATGCACTATACAGCTTAAAAGGCTGATAGGTGTCCAGTGGTACTTCTAAGGTGAATGACAGCAGCAGATCTTGTGAAGTAGGGTGATGGGAAGTGTACTGAGTAGGAACAGTCTTCTAATACTTAGACCTACACACAGACACACACACACACACACACACACACACACACACACACACACACACACACACACACACACACATGCACACACACACACACACACACACACACACACACACGCGCAGGTGATGTGATATTATAACCCCCACCTCAGTACTATTACACAATGGAGCTCACCTTCATGCTGGCACGTGCGACTGGTTATGACCAGTATGCCACTGTCAGCAGCAGGACATCACTCTATGCCATTCAGGGTATCCATGTGTGTGACTCACTCTGTGTGTGTCCCCCTGTGTCTCTCCCTCTATCACTGTCTGTCTCTCACTTCCCCACATCTATGTGTGTGTATGCTTGACATATTATCTATTGCCCATACATATGTCTGTGTATCTCACGTAACAGATGCAGATATATCACATATGGGCCACCTACAGCTAGATGAGGGTAATCCTGTCTGATGGGTGTGTGTAGGGACAGTTAAGATGTACATAGCTCTCTGTATGAAAAGACATATTTACACAATACCGTCATATAGTCATATAGTCCGATGTGGGTTCCAACATGGCTTGTGATTCTCTAAGTGTAGGAGCATCCCCAGTGTGACCTTCTATAGTGAGAGTGGGACTCCATTCCAGAGATAGGTGTTCCCCAGTCTGGGGTTTTGTGTGCTACAGCCATACCTCTCTGAAGTAAACAGGACTTTCCTTGGGGTATTGGGTTTATTTTAGCAGACATTTTCTGAAATATCTGGAGTCTGACACTGCAATGTATTGTGTCATTACCTAGTGGCAGACATCCTCAGATCATCACAGTGCTTTACCAGGGGAATACAAGATGTATGATGCACAGACCAATATTATGAGCTTGGCTATATACATTCTTGCCCAAAAAGGCCAGTTGAGAGGTGTGGCAACAGCTGATTGACTGATGAAGCTGTGTAAACAATCCAGCAATTTGGTGATATACTGGCTGGGGATCTCCTGCTTGTGTGGTATCCTTCTAACCTGAAAAGTCATATCCTGGTGTGGCCATACCTCTCAAGTGTACATTTTTTGGCAGATTGTCCAGGTGTTTGCCTAGAAGTTTCATCCAGTCTACATAGACTTGTGTTTTCATGGCAAGTTAGTTGCATATAATTGAAGACTGACATTGCAAAATAATGACAAACATTAGTGTTTCAGATTTCATAACCTTCAGACAATTCCTGCTAATGCAAAACCCCTCATCCTACCAACTTTCTCAGTATGTAAGGGCAATATTTACAACACGTGCCTATCATTGTACCTTTGTCCTACTTTTATTTATGACCTTGTCCAGATGTCTTGCTGTCAGGAGTTGGGAGGTATGGATGTTGGTACAGAATGCATTCTTCTGTGCAGACATGTCCATTATATGTGTAGCATATTCCACATAGCACTGTGACTTAAATGTATGTCAGTGGCAGAGCAGTACAGAGTAATATGGTGAACCACTGACAGACAGCTGTGTATAAGTTGGTGGTTTGCTATGATGTTAGTAGGGTATTGGCCCTGAAGCCTTTATAACCCATGCAGATGAGAATGTAGCCCATGTTAAGACATGTCAGCACACAGAGCCCCTATCCAGCAGGGACATAGGTGGGATCACAGGACTATATTCTGAGTTTCCCATGCACTTATACAATGAGCACATCACTAGGGGTATTGAGGCACTTGGTTTGCTGTTGACAGGGAGTGTATTCCACAGATGAGGGAGTGTGTGGCATACATACCTGTCATGCCGACAAGCCGTACTGATATCACAGGCCAGGTTGATGCTGCACCTACAGGTTGATAGAGTGGACCTTGAGTTCCAGATGTGCAACACTCCCATCAAGGCAGAGTCTGGATTGCTTTGTATGCCAGACAGGGGTTACCTCAGCAGAGCCTGTATGGAACAGGGTAGAGGGGCAGTGCCGTTAGCCTATCTGTGTAGGGCAGGTGTTTGGGGTAAGTCCTCAGTGTTTGCAATACCCTTATGTGCGGAGTCTACATGGTCTGTGGTGTATAGGTTTGTAGATTTCTCATGTGATTTTGCCTCTGAGGAGTCCATTGTTTTGGTTTTGTTTTGTTCAAAACCTCCACTTACATGGGTGTGTGTTGTGTATTTGCAGGTGATGTTTACAGATTCCTTACACTGCAAGGCACCTTTGTTACTGCACAATCTGTTCTGGTGTGCACATTCTCCATTTGTCTGGCCAGTGGTTCCCCTTCTCCTTATGTGTGTCTCTTTGTCCTTCTGTAGTCCAGTCACAGGCTTTGGCCACAGTGGCTGCTGTTATGTATTTGTAATTCTGATGTGGCCAGGGTATATGCCGTTACATCGAACATAGAGTTGTGGACTTCACACCTCTGAGTGTACCTATTTAGGAGGTTGTCCATCATTGCACCACTCCATTTGCTGTGGTCCTTAGATGGTCTGTGTTGCTATATGTTATTATGAGGCTACATGTGGGCCTAGCTGTCATACCATCACAGACTGACATCTGCACAGGCCCAAATATGAGAGTCAGACAAAAGCCCACACATGGGAACAGGGTGTTAATAATGTTCTGCCAAACATAGACAGTTGAGAGACCAGTTTGGTAATTGCTTGTTTGCTCTTATGGGTTTGATGTCTGCTTCCCAACTGTCTGCCATTGATGTTTTCACATGACCCTTTCTTGTTTTGCAAATAGTTGGTAGGCAAATGCAATGTTAGGACTAGCGGAACAGATATACAAGGCATACCTGTGCTCCTTCTGTGAGAACCTGTGTCATTCCAGGGATATGGCTGTTGGACAGTGACATGTCATTGCTGACACAAAAAGGTGGCAGCCTTTTATACACTGGCAGTACACTGACCTTCAGGTACCTGGTGTCCTACTAGACACTATACCTCCCAGCTTCTGAGAGCCAGACATCTGGACAAACCCATAAGTGATTGGGGAACAGAGGCCTAAATATAGCGACCATTTTTAAGTATTGGCTTACAAACCTAGAAAGGTGATTCAATAACAGGTTTTGCATTAGTGTGCATGTTTCTATAGGGTATGCAGTCTGACACTACAATGTGTCATTATTTTCTGACCTTAGTTTTGTGTGATTTGCCAATTAATTGCCAGGCAACCACTATTTCATGTTATGAAGACCATAATTATGATACAAACCTCTGGACATTTTGCAATAGGTCTGTACAGTTGGAAGGCATGATAGGTACTGTGTAGGTTACTCCAAGCTGTGTACTGTACATATGTGTGGCCCCCTGTCCATGACCAGTACAGCTTTCCTGCATTAACAGATACTGACATCTGGACAGCTGCACATCTCCTATCGTAGGTGTAGCTGACATGCATAATAGTTGGCACTGCAGTTCTCGGAACATCACCCTGTCAAAGACAGCACTGTAACTCGGCCACTACAACACAACACCAGGGAGAAAGTGCTGGCCAAATTACTGACAGTATTAACCACACATACACATAGCTCATTGACCCCTGCATATTGTGGACATGCAACAAGTTATCATGTGGATTGCGACAGCCCTGGCAATATGTGCTCTGCTGCCATTTCCCTGCAAACATACATGTTACTGCATCTCTATGGGAATATGGGTGTGGGGGCACACCTGTCAACTGTACACATTTGCACAGACTGTGCTGATATTTGCTTTACATTTTGGTTCTATTTAGCATAGTATTGTGCCCTGTCTTGGAGACTAAAGGCATATCACTAAAGACAACAGGTCAGATTGTAATGGCATACATTTGAGTTTCAGACTTCGTACCCTTCAGAGCCTTACTGCAACACCAAAACCTACTGTGCTATCACTGTGTAAGTCTGTAGGGAGTATTTCATCATTGTTGCATTTGTGGGCCTTTACCAGGCATTTCTTTATGGTTTTCTACAGCTGACTTGCTGGATGAGTCTGTGGGGTGAGTATGGGACCCCCATGCTGACATCCATGCCTGTGACCTATGACCCCCAGTTAGTTGGCCCCCCACATATACTGCAGTGGGATTTGTCATCTTGGGTACTACTGCATAGTGTGGGGAGGCCAGTACTGGGCAAACATTTTCTGGTGTCCCACATAGCTGTCAGTTGTTTGCTGCTATCCCAGTAGGCCACCCAATTTCCTTGCATGCATGCAGCAATATGATAGATACGCTACCGGAACATACTAATACATTCATTTATTTTTAAGAAGACTGACTTACCTTGCACCCATGGCAGTTGTTAGGATGGAGCTTGAGGGCTACCTCTGTCGGATGCACACAGTACACTGCCTATACATGGTAAGTTATAGGTAGTGTGATATGTGTGTCATCCATTTTACTGTGTGTGCAAGTCAGAGAGAGGTGTCAGTCCCTGGGTGCCTACAGTATCAGTGTGCGTGCTATGTGTTTCCTCTTTGACAAGGCCAGGGCATACTGGGCATGCCTCCATCCACCTACAGGAGCTGGCTCAGGGGTCTCCTCCTCTGAGTCTCTCTGTGCCTGTGGTGACCTTGGCAATGGTGGGGGGGGGGCTGTGTGGCCCTTCTCTGTGCTGTTTCCACATGATCATATTGTGTAGCATGGCACATACTATGAACATGTGTGCATATGTGGCTGGAGAGTACTGCAAGGATCCACCAGATATGTCAGGGCAGCAGAACCATGACTTGAGCATCCCGAACACATGCTCTATAATGATCTTGGTTTGTGCGTGTGCCTCATTATGATGTTCTTGAGTGGATGTGTGTGCATTTCTGATGGATGTCATCATGCAGGGCTCCAGTGCATAGCCAGCATCCCCTGCCAGGTTGCTATATGGGATCTCCCCCTGGCAAATCCCTGATACAGCTGTGAGGAATGCCAGATGTGGGAGTCGTGATAGCTTCCAGGGCTGCCAGCCCATACATTAATGATAATTCCCTGGGCATTGCACATGACCTGGCAGTTTATGGAGTGGAAGCCCTTGTAGTTTAGGTAGACCCTACCCTGGTCACCGGGTGGTGCTTTGATGTGGATGTGCGTGCAGTCTATGGCACCCAGTACCTCCGGGTAGTCTGCTACATGGTGGAAGAGGCGCATATTGCTGGTCCTCTCCTCAGGGGTGCTAGGGAAGTAAATGTCCTTACCAGCATGTGGTAGCATGGCATCCAGGAACTGATGGAGTAGCCTGGATGCAGATGCCTGTGATACCCCCATGATGTCCCCAGTAGGTCTTAGGAAAGTACCTATATCTAGTATTCCTAAGGCTACACATAACTTGGTTTCCACTGGGATGGGTTTCTCTCTGTTGGCTCTGGGTGAGGTGAGGCTGGCACAGCTCAATGAGTTGCTGAAGTATGTCCCTGTCCACCCTGTAGTGCTCTACTATCTCCAGATCATGTAGCCCCTGGTAAGTTACCCTGGGCCTGAACACTCTTCTCCTCCTCCTCAGTCTGGGGCAGTTGCCAGCATTATCGTACTCACCACCCTCAGCCTCTAGCACATACTGATGTATAAAAGCAACAGCAGCCCCTAACATTTTGTCAGTTAATATTTCCCTGAGTGTGTACACCAGTGATGCAGAGTTTGTGGGAAAAAACAGACTAAAAGCTGTTTGCACAGGTTATACTGTTGTGCTGCAGGTGCTGCCTGTATGATTGGCTGGCTATGATACATTCCACCTGCCTGCTATTTTATTTGCACTTGATATCTTTTATTCTGCTATTTCCCTGTTTTTTCTTTTTTTCCCTTCCCATTTCCACCCCTTTCAAGCCCCGAGGCATGCTGCACCAACCCGCTTCCCAAATGTAAACATCCCAAATGTAAACAGTTCTGTTTTTTTTTTTTTTAGACCCGGTGTGTGGCGAGCAAAGCCGTTTAGCTAAAGTAAATGCTTTTCAGCAGAAATGGCCATCCATGGATGCGAACACGCTCTTCAGTTCATGGACTAAGTCAATACAGCCTCAGACACACCCCCTTGCTTAGCTGTGCTTAGCTAAGCTAAAATGGGAGCTGTGAAGCTCCAATGGCTGTTTCTCCTGCTTACACCACTGCCTTATAGCTCCTACATGGTTAGGTGCAGCCAGAGAATGGCCTCCCATTCAGTGCTTCAGTAAAATTTGCTCATTTGCATACCCCACTGCCTGAGTCCCTGGTTACACCACTACACCACAGCCTTCCTCCTTAGCAACAGTGTTACCTGTTATTGTTTTGATTCTGCATGACATACACTATAATGACAAAATGCAGATTTCACTTTATTTATTTTATTTTTATTTTATTTTATTTTATTTTACATTTGTTGACCGGGCTAGTCTAGCTGGATATATGTCCATTTTCAGTAGAGGCCCGGGGAGAAAAGCTCCAAGAGTTATAAAATACTAAAAACAGAGATTGACAATACAAATACAAGGATTTTACATCAGGACTAGTTAATACATGTATTATATAAACATAATATGAGCAAAAACATAAGTATAATAAGCAAATGATTCTAAAAGATTTTTTTTTTTTTTTTCAAAGAGAATAAACATATGACTGTGTACAATATTTTATAAAGGGGGAGCTATAAGGAATATAGACAAAGGTAAATGCAGGAAATATAGGGAAAGAAAGGTTAAAGAGGTAGAAGTAGAGTTAAGCTGGGTAGGTGCAGGAGCACAGCCAGTGTTTATTAAGATGAATTTTCAGACTTAAAATTGTCTTTTCACTTTTTCTTTTATTTTTGGCACAATCCTGTTTGCATGCTGCTGCCCTATGCTTAAATGGATGAAATAGGCCAAACAAAGTTAAACTTTGATTTTTATAATTTTGCAACTCTTTTCCATGCCAATGGCCATATGTCTGGCCATTGACATGCCTAATGATTATAATACATGCTTTACTTTGAGCTGTCATGCCTCCATTTTGATTTTTGCAGAAATGTACTTGGTTAGTAACTGAATACATTTCTGCACCTCACACTATTCTTGCATAGATGGCTGCCTGCTTACTGAATCACTAATTCATCTCATTTGCATGGTTTTCACCAGCAAATGAGGTAATTAGCATAATTCAGTAGTGTCCATGCAAGAATAGTGCTAGCAGGCTTGTGCACGCCCCCAGCCTTGTTTACTGGATCGCTCGGCAGCCATATTCCATGCAGGAGCTGCTGCACTATTCCTGCAGGGAAAAAACAGCTTATTGAATCCCGGGGATTCTCTCCTTATGGTACTATCTTGCAAAACATATTCCCCCTAACTTTGTTTGCTAGACAGTACTCGGCATGTAAATTAAACTACTAAACACTCTTTATTGACAGAGCTAGAATGCTTGCATTATAGTGCTAATATATTTATGTTTATTTTACCTGTTGTTTACTCATATTGGATTATAATAGATATTAATGTTTCTAAATATTGCTATTATCTTGTTAATTTGGTTAATCATATTTAGTCCCTTGTAAGAATTATATTTGTATAATAATAATAATAATAACAATAATAATGATAATAATGTTGTTTTTCTTCTTTCGGCTTTTCTCGGTTAGGAGTCGCCACAGCGGAACTCCCGTCCGCTAATGATTGGCAGTAGATTTTTATGGTGCCAAAGTGCCAGCCCAATGCCCAACCTTCAACGAAAGTACGTCCATTCACGCATGTCTTTCGAACACCACTCGACTGCGGGGTGGACATGCAGACTCCACACAGAAGGTGCTCCAGCCGAGAATTGAATAATAATATAATAATAATAATAATAATAATAATAATAACAATAAATATATAATTTACTATTTGTTTAATAATCCTTGTTTATTGCATCTAGCAGATTCATGTCATCAAATGTTCTAAATGGTGAGAGTCACAACACCAATATCCAAAACGTCAAATGAGGGGAAAAAAACAAACCAAAAAACAAAACTTTTTTTGCAGAGGGCAAGCCTCCCTGTGACCGCCCCCTGCTAATTATATATACTAATTCCAAGATCACACTACAGAAGGGATAGAGTCATTTTGCAGATCATCACTGTACTGTTATCACACAGTGCAGGTTTCTTGTTTCTAAAATGTCCACATTTCTGACATCAAACTTTAGGTTTTGATGTTATCACTCTCAATATTTACATCTGTCTAGATACTGTCATGTACCCCATCTAGCATCTTTGAATACTGTATACTAGACAATTGAGAAGACATGATTGGAAATAGTCATTTGATATGTCCACATACCTGGATGTCAAGTATAAATTTAATAATTAAATAATTAAATAAATGAATAAACATTTACTCCAACATCTGTAGTTTAACTCACCTTCTTTCTCTTCTTCTTTCTCCTCCCTATATCTCTCCTTCCCTGGCTTGATATTGTCCTTTATGTGAATTGTGTCTTTCAGTTTTATAGGTTCTTACTAAACTTGTGGTTGTTGAGACCATCAGGAAGCTCATGTACATCATCTGATAGTCAGAGACTCACAATTTCTCCCACTTAAGTAGATTCTCTCCATATATCCCTGCTGAACATTTACAAACACCCATCCAGACATCCAAACTGTTTTAAAAGGTTGTCAGATAAGTGCTCAGTTTGATGTGTAAATGCAGCCTCTTTCAGAAATGGATGGCATGTTAGGTACTTGCCATGCCATTTGGTGTTCTTGATGCAGCAGTATAGGTTTAGGTGTCTACAGTAAGTGCTTGCTTTACCACTGCTTCTGTTTATGTGAGGGGGTTCAAAGAGTGCTGGGTTATTCATTGCACAGAAGGCTAAGTAGAACTCACCTCTAATGAACCTATATGACATGAAGTGGTCAGGACTTTTATTCTATCAAACTAGCTAAGGCTACTGACACATGCAATCACTTTGTGGAAAAGATTGAGGTCTTCAGAGTTGGTTTAGGATCTCAGAGAGCAAAATGGTGAAGAAGGTATAGTTAATGACATGCAAATAAAACAGAATAAATGGAAAAAAATGGAGAAAAACAAAAAACTAGTAACAGAAAGTGTTCTCCGTTGTACAGGATCCAATAAAGGCAGTCCCATGAACCGTTGATGTATACCAAGATAATAATAACAGTAGTTCTACGTCAAAGACTATTTAGTCCACAAACAAACAGTACTTTTAAAATTTATAAAATTTATTGAATTACAATGCAATGTAGATTTAGCGCTTTCATTTCCAATACAGGAAACTTCATCAGAATCAGTATCAGAAGATAGTTAATGACATGCCTAATAATGGAGGAATGAAGTCAGACTATAATTTCTTTTGACCTTGAGGAGATACGACAAAGGATAGTTTGAACAATATAGAATGATTTTCTAATAATTAAAGAGATGTGGTGGTCAAGTAAGAGATTATCAACACTGTCAGATTTAAATGTAATGTTATCCTTATGGTATATAGCAGTGATGATAGATTTATTAGAGAAAACTATGCTGCATTTCTCGGCATTGAGGATAAACCCATGATTATCACACCAAGCATTTGTCTGGTGCATACCTTGCTGGAGAATTTGAGTACCAAAATGGAATTTGATAACCACTCCACCTTGCAATCATCAGTAAGCTGACTAAACCACAGTCTCCTGATATCTGCTTTAATGTCAGAGACATTTATTTCAAAGAGGTAGGGACCCAGAAAAAAACCCATGGAGTCCTACAGGTGCTAATTTTATTCTAGAGCAAATAATCCCAACCTTAATTGTATGAGTATTGTCAGATGGACAATAACCTTTCCCAGTGAAATACATATATATTAATGTTAAACTGAGAAAGTTTGTCAATAATCCCAGCATGCAGGATAGTGTCAGAAGCTTTCTTAAGTTTCAGGTAGGTATCATGGACCCTATTCTCCACATCCATGATCTTTTCAACACTTTCACAGAAGTCAATCAGGCTGAGAGGGAATCAATTGTTTATTGTATATTTAGGAATATAACATCATCTAGCACATAGTTTATCAGTTCACTTATGATACATTCATTGGCCTAGCAAGTAATACTATTGAGACTAATAGGCCTTTAATTCCCAGGCTCAGTACAGGGATCACCTTAATACAAGGTACTACAGCATCTGCTCTCCATACCCTAGGAATGTAACCAGTGGAGAGGTTGAAGAGATGACGGATGGATTTTGTTCGGTGGGGTTTACACTTATTAACAGACATCCAAGAATATTTCAGGACCCATGGAAATGTATTTTTAATTTTTGAAAGTACCAAAAGACCTTATCCAGAATGATTTTGATATGGAAGGTATGAAGAAGAATGGGGGCAAAGGGGAGAGATTGTGGGATAAAGATTGAAAAGAATTTGTCTGCAAGAATATTAGAGATATCCTTGAGTCAGAGAAGGAGGTACCATTAGATTTAGGATCAGTATGGAATTTCTGATCACTTCTAAGCTTACTAATATAGCTGAAGAAGATCGTGTGTTTGCCTTTTGAATGTTGCTGTCATCCTGAGATGTTAGTTGGTCTTGCATTTCCAAACAGAAATCATGTGGGACTTCCATAAATCCCTTTGCAATGATAAAGTGGACATCTTTTATTGAAGGCCAGGAGCTTTTTCTTTTTCATATATAATTTGTTGATGTTGGGAGTTCCACCGTATGTATTTAGTTTTAAACTTGTCATCATGCTTACATTAGAAGGGGAGCTTTGCCCTGATACCTCTACCCAAGAGAGTATCAAATTTATAAGAATAGACATCAGTGTCAGGTACAAGATGGGCTGGACAGCTATACCATTTGTGGTTATCAATATGATCAGCAAGTAGCATGCAACTGGTTTTGAAGATTTTTCCAAATGTAGATTAATTATTTGTAACTTCAGAGCAGGTTTTCATTAAGAAGACTGACAGCTCTGAGTAAGGAGAGATAAAAGTGAGCCAGTACAATTTAAGGACAATATCAGGAAGACTAAAACAAGAAGTGGTCTCTGAGACAGTTTTGTCAACTATATTAGCACTTGCAAAGTCCAGAAATTTCTGAGCATGTCTGTTGTCAGTAGTATATGTTTGCCAATTTAAGTGTTGATAGCTGAAGTCACCCATAAGAAATTTAGTTAGTTCAATGATTATTTTTTTCTCTGCTTAAGGTGTTATCTGTGCTTCAACATGGACACATGGGTTTAAATAATGAGATATAATGTAGTAATTAATTTTATTGCAAAGAGCTATGACTTTAACCAGTTCTGAGTTTATACTTTGCAGAATCTGAGAGCCAGTGGAGTTATATATAAATATAGGTATTCCCCACTGTAGCGGGTGGTTATGATTATATGTTAGTAACTGTACCCAGAAATAAAGGGAATACTATCACTACACTCAAGCCTGTTTTTATGTTTCTGTAATTGCACAAATGCTGATGTATTTGAGGGTACAGAAGGCCTCAAGTATGGATTCTTTGTATGTTTTTGTTTAGTATTCTGTCATTTAGAAGTGCTGCTTTGAAATACATTGTAGGGTAGCAAAAGTTTAGACAGTGTCACTGCATCTCTCCCAGAGTGGAAATCTGAAGATCATTCACTCCCACATTGGCAACCACAAGGCAATAAGGGAGTCAAAGGTAGTGCAGGCACATAAGAAACCTATTGTCACCCCTAATTTCAGCAACTGTCACCTTACCTCACCTAGTGAGTGCCATGCTTGCGTGTGTGTGTGTGTGTGTGTGTGTGTGTGTGTGTGTGTGTGTGTGAGTATGTGGATCTCACAATGGAGTCATCAATGAGTAAGCCATTTCTGGGATGTATTGCAGGCTTAGGGGACTATAAGTGTACATTTTGTGGTACAGATGACTGCTAATAGTAGGTGTATGGTGAGTGTGTGGATGCAGTGCTAGTATTTTAATTAAGTAGATGCGGTAAGGCAGTATGATGTGTAAATAGCATAGGAGGCTTAGACAAGTATTTCTATACTACCTCATCTTGTGAAGGAGTAATGTTGTGGTGTTTTGGTAATGTAGTGTTGCTGTGGTATTCTGGTAATGTAGGTAAAGTAGTGATCTTGTGGTGCTGTAGTAATGTAAGGATAGTGTGGTGCTGTGGTAATGTAGTGATGCAGTAGTGCTGCAGTAATGTAGTGATGTGTTGCAGTGGTAATGTAGTGATGTTGTGGTGCTGTGGTAATGTAGTGATGTTATAATGCTGCAGTAATGTATTGATGCTGTAATGCTGCAGTAATGTAGTGATGCTGTGGTGCTCCAGTAATGTAGTGGATGCTGTGGTGCTGCAGTAATGTAGTGAAGCTGTGGTGCTGCAGTAATGTATTGATGTTGTGGTGCTGCGGTAATGTGGTGATGTTGTGGTGCTGTGGTAATGTAGTAATGTTCTGGTGCTATGGTAATGTAGTGATGTTCTGGAGCTGTGGTAATGTAATAATGTTGCACTGTTGCAGTAATATAGTGATGTTATGGTGCTGTGGTAATGTAGTGATGATGTAATGCTGCAATAATGTAGTAATGCTGTGGTGCTGCAGTAATGTAGTGATTTTGTGCTGCTGCAGTAATGTAGTGATATTGTGCTGCTGTGGTAATGTAGTGATGTTGTAATGCCACAGTAAAGTATTGGTGTAATGCTGTGGTAATGTAGTGATGCTGTGGTGCTGCAGTAATGTAGTGATGTTATGGTGTTGTGGTAATGTAATGGTGTTTTGCTGCTGTGGTAATGTAGTCATGTTGTGGTGCTGTGGTGATGTAGTGATGTAATGCTGCAGTAATGTACTGATGTTGTGCTGCTGTGGTAATGTATTAATGTGGTGATGCTGTGGTGCAGCAGTAATGCAGTGATGTTGTGGTGATGTGGTAATGTAGGTAATGTAGTGATGTTGTGGTGCTGTGGCAATGTGTGACAATGTTGGATTATTTACTGCTGATGATGGGTTGGATGGAGAAACTAAACACTAATTTAGACAACTACATCTCTCTCATGTAGAATCAGTATGTGCTATAATAAATGGGTTTCAGGAAACACAAAGCAGGTGCTACTCTGCTTCAAAAAATCAAATTGTAATAGACTGGCTAAGGATGAGGATAAAGTACGCTTGGACTCCATGATAACGAGTAATAGCTGATTACATCAATTAGTAGCATGTATAACAGCTAAAATAATGCACCCATAGATTTGAAATTAGTACAAGACAGTGATTATTGAGGACATGCAATGTATAGTAAAGACATTTTATCTTAGGATATTTTGCAACACTTGTATTTATCTGTGTAGTCAGTTTTCTAGGTGGAAAGGTAAATTAATTTAATTAATTTAAGAGGACTACTTTTGCATAATGATACACATGTCTTTACTAACTAGGTGGTAAATTTATAACAAATGAATATAAGAGCAGACAATTAAAAAGCCACTGGATTTAAAAACACAACATAAACAAGGTGTGAGGATGGGAAATTATTTTGTGAAAACAGTATATTCAATATCAGAGATTGTTCAAATGAGTTTTCTTAGGAAAACCTGAAATATTTTATTTTACCCTCTAGCTCCACCCACAATTCACAGCTTATTAAGCAAGTAATAATGCCCAACATAATGCGTATTACAGGGAAATAATGGACCACCCAAGGATATCACACAGGTAGCAGGCTTATCCTTACCTGGAATGTCTGTTATATTCCTTTAATATGCACTATGGAGGGCATGACTACACTCAGAAATTGGGCTACCTGTGTAAATGTTTTTGACATGCTTTTTTAGCTTCTATTATGTATAGTATTCTAATGAAAAATCATTCCTCTGTAACAATTATTTTTTTACAGGTTGCATCTCAATTATAAAATTTAGTGGTCTATGTCAAGCCATTACCATCACTGCCTGTTTCACACAAAGCACACATACACACACACGCACACAGATACGCACACGCGCACACGCACACACACACACACACACACACACACACACACACACGCGCGCGCGCGCATGCGCATGCACGCACACATGCGCGCGCACACGCACACACATATACACACACACACGCACACACACACACACACACACACACACACACTGTTGGCTTTATTTTGAATTCATGTTTTCAGCTGTTTAGACGGATAGCTTGATTTGCAGAACTGCATTTCATCTAGGCACAATTTCTTCAAGCAGGTTTAGATTAGACTTAGTTTTATCTATGTCTGTGTAAAAAAATAGTCATTTGATTAAGCAAAACTGAAATGTTGCTCTAAAAGTCTATTAGCAGCTTAGAGAGCGTGATGGAAGAAACTTCTTTCATAAACTCATGCAGCTTAGTTAAAACTGATAAAATATTTTTAACAAATAAATGCGAAGACTCAGATTCAAGCAAAAAGACCACGCATCAGGTGTTGCTTAATGTAAATTGTTTCATAAATGGTTTACCAGTGCATAGATGGAGATTCTGGTTGACTCACAAAGTAAAATAATTTGCAATATATCATATATGTTGACAAAAGGTAATGAAACTAAACTGTTCTGCTGCACATTCCCTTGGTACTATTGATTAAGGAGAGCACATAAGGCAGCCTAACAATGCCACCTTGATGGCATAACATCTCGAAAAAAAAAGTTTCTATTCTATTAGCTGTAGGGCTCGATATAATGAGCAAAGTTTGCAGTGTTCACATAGTGCAAAGCAGTATGTTTTTTCATTGCTCCCATTTCATACCAGAAAGATTTGTTCAGTTATTAATTAAAGCAGCATTCAGAACATGCACTTAAGGAAACTAAATAAAGAGGTTAATTTAGGAAAATGCTCAGCATAATAAAATATATAATCTGACATTGTTTAGAGCGACCTTATTTTACATTTTGCAGAAGATGGATAACTATTTTTCTGACACAATATGGAGAAAATAGATATTGATAAAATTACATCCAAGTACATATGAGGAAGATATTATTATTTCAGCATCTAACCAATATATCCAAACATAATACTTCTATAGATCTAATGACAGATGATTTATTTTTCAATCTTCTAAACTTCAATACAATGTTTAAAAACAGACAGAGATAAAATGTAAGAATGGGCAATGACAGTGTATTAAAACTAAAACTAACATCATGGTTACGGATTGAGGGTTGGTATAATAATTAAGGTGTTTACTCCACAGACCCAAGGTACAGGGGTTGAGTCCCACCTTTAAAAGTGGAAATTGGCTAGGCTTAGAATGGCTTGCAAAGGTAGCTAGCCTAGTACTTATCTGTGAACCAATATTGAGTATGTACTTTTAACTGTGTTTTGGCATAAGGGTTAAGGTGTTTGCCGCATAAACACAAGGTACAGGGTTTGATTCTCATATTTTAGAGAAATTGGCTTAAAATGGCCCACAAGGGCAACTGGCCTAGTACTTACATTTGGACAGGTAGATTTCCAGTGAAGGCAGAGGGAGAAAACCACTGTATTTAATAAAATCAATAAACATAGATGGAATAACTCCTTTGAGGGTGGGGAGGTTGGCATAATAGCTAAGGTATTTACCTTATAGACACAAGGTGCAGGGTTTAGCTCTCATACAGGGTAAATGGCTCGGTTTGAAATGGCCCACAAGGGCAGTTAGCCTAGTATGAATCTATGAGCAAATTATACATGATTACAAGAATAAATATGAAACTGTCAATATGGTGAGGGGAGTAGACTATGACTATAATATCTACCTGCTTTATCCATTGCTGGCATTTAAATGGAAGGTAAGTGTTGATATTGGTCTACTGTTTACTATTCATTTGAAGGCAGGCCTTCTAACAGGGATGAACCATGAATATATGGTTGCATATTTTTTTTCAGTGAAAATAATCAGCAGTCACACAGCACAAACAATCTAATACTACTCCTGTCAAACATAGATTACAAAAACTCACACCGGATCATGAAAAGAAATCTGGCAGCTTTCCATTTGGGATCAGTAAAGGACATGTCCCTCCATTACTTTATCAATACAAATGTACAGAGTGATGCAAAAAAAACTATATTAAACACCAGTGTGGTCAGTTTATCAATACTGCACTCTATCATATGTGTATAACAAAAACTTTTGCATGGGGACTTCATTCTCAAATCCCTCCCAATGTGGGGGTTTCACCCCCCCATAGCCACTTATATATGCTAACTTCATAGTCATGCAGCTGTAACCATAGGGCAAGCTCCAGCATTGTGAAATAATCTGTGAACTGTGCAGTTAATTGGTAGTGACATCTCTACTACCTGTCAACAAGATATGCAGTAAATGAAAGTGACTTATACCCCACGTGTGTGTGTGTGTGTGTGTGTGTGTGTGTGTGTGTGTGTGTGTGTGTGTGTGTGTGTGTGTGTGTATATATAAAATAATACTGTTGGAAAAAGAAAAAAATAAGGACTGTGAGGAAGGAAACTACATGGGTCAAAAATGTGCATGTTGTGTACTCTAAAGCATGTGTTAAAACATCACAATGCAGTTGATGTTTCTACTGAAAAGCATCTGCAAGGGCACTGCATGCAATGAACTTGAAAGGTTGCTAAGGCACTTCCTTAGCAAGGTCAAAATATCCATTACATTGCTGAAAAGGATTATATCTTGATAGCATGTCAACAAATAGTCAAGACAGTTGAGAGAAGAGACAGAAGACATGACGTTCATTCATCACAAATCTTTACATAATTACCAAGTGCATATGATCACATGAAATACTAACTCAAGTAACTTTGACACCCAAGATACTGTACTGAATAACCTCACATACAGCCAGCTATGTAACATCTGTATTACGTTAAAAGAAAAGTTTTATATAGGACAGCATAAAATACAGAAGACTTAAGAATATTCTGCACTACGTATATCAGTTGCAGTAAAGGATTATATTCTGAAACATTTGATCTGGGTGTCAAGCACTTACTACAATTATGATTTATATAAAGTTACTGTATCTGTTTCTAATTAAATGACTATATCTGGAACACATATTATCAGAAGACAACGTAACAGTTTATGGCACTCTCACTTCAGGGTCAGTCCTAAACAAATCTTGTGATGATGAATTGTCATAGTGACATTTCTTCTTACTTAAATGCACACTCATCTTTTATGAAGACAGTAATGAATAGTGCAGCTCTGAACTCTGAGACACATCTATCAAATCTGAATGCAATGACATTCTAGTACTATTCTGAACTGATTATTTAATATGATGTTTCCTGTTTCTTCTGTAAATTTGCTTGTCGTGGCATTCCATCAAATATGGTCATGGATACTTTGTATAACTAGTGAGTGCGCAAGGCATAATGGTATTTTGAGCATAACCAAAACATTTTTCAATTTGTTATTGCAAAACATCAGGTTATGCCGACATTCCTGCAACAACTGTATTGAACTAAGAGGATGAGGTAGAGAGTTTAAACTTTAGGTGTTTATCTGTTAACAAATATACTGTCATCTTTCTGTACTATAGAACTGACAAGTAAAAGTCCAAATTATATGAAATGTCATATTTTTAATAACATTCTTCACTGGTTGCACAATTTTCTTCACTTGCCATTACTCTATAGATCGAAGGAGTTCAAGGTAAAATGCTTGAATTCTCAGTGTTGTACAAAATTATAGAAGTCATAGCTTGTAAATTATGTATATTGCCTAACACTTAACCAAAAATACCATATCTCAAAAATTTAGACATCAGATCTGTAACTGACCAGACAATGACAGGAAATTATGATGAATGGTGAACCTATTTCTGAATTCCAGTGAGTAAATACAAACATTCCTGTGTTATTCCACTCCATTGCTTTTAGAAAACTCTATCCCCTGGATTTACGAAGCCCTTTATAGCGTGCAGGATTAGTTTAAGAGCTATTTTTGGCAATATGGCCGACGTGCGATCCAGGAATGAGCTCCCGGGACGTGCACGTGAACTCTTAGGCTAATACTGCACAGGCCAAGCTCCTGTATGCAAATTACCCACATTTGCAGGTGAAAAACATGCAAATGAGGGTATTATGCGATCCACGAAGCTGGCAGCCATCCATGCAGGACGAGTGCAGTGTGCAGAAATGTACTCGGTTAGTAACCGAGTACAGTTCAGCAATCTACAAAACGGAGCTATGACAGCTCCAGCTAAAGGCTGCATATCATTGAGGAAGCATGCCAATGTCCAAGTAGAAGGCCATTAGCATTGCAAAATGTAAAAGAAAAAAAATAAACCATGTTTAATTTTATCTTCGCCAATCTCACCGGTTAAGCATAGGGCAGCGACGCGCAAAAGGGATTGGGGGGAAATTAATAAAATAAACCTAAAATAAGCATTCTAACAAAAATCAGTATTCTCCCATGCAAGTCAATGGCAGTCAGAAGACAACCTGGCCAGTGCGTAATGGTTGCTAAGGGGCGAGGCTCAGTGTGGGACATGTAACTATGCATTAGTAGGCAATCCTATGCAAATGAGGGAAAGGTTAGTGAATCCCAGAATTTCCCAGGGTGTGAGGCATGTCCCAAGAGTGTAGGAGTATAAATAGCTGGGTGCAAGACTAGGATATAGGTGACATCATGGGGGTGTGTGTCAGGCATACTGTAAGTGGATTGGAGACCTGTGGCTCAAGATTGCTCCTAGGTTAGCATAGCTAAGTTAGGGGTGTGTCTAAACCTGCCTAGCACACTTTACAAAGTGTAAGCGGGTGTGCGCGCCATGCACCAGGGTTTACAGGAAGAAAAAGGAAGTTAACCAGGAAAAAGCAGCTCTGTGCACATTTGAGCACTCTGTTTGCACGATGCACACATGGGCTTAAACAGAAAGGCAATGGGAAGGGAAAACAACAGTAGGAAGGTAATCAAGGAGAACTAGCTTAGCTGACAGGTGAAATGTATCAGAATCAGCCAATTACACAGGCAGTAGACCAGTCCAGCCCAGCACACCACTATAAACTATGCAAAAACCTTTCCCCCTTGTTTTTTCCCAAAAACTCTGCACCACCGGTGTATACAGATGGGGAAATTTTACAAAACGAAAGCAAGAGAAAAAATGTTAGGGGCTGTTTTTGTTATCATAAACCAGCATGTGCAAGAGGCTGAGGGTGGTGAGGATGTGAATGCTGCTGAGCAGCCCACAGTGAGGAGATGGAGACAAGTGTACAGACCCAGGGTAACCTACCAATGGCTACATGAGCTGGAGATAGTAGAGCACTATAGGGTGGACAGGGACCTCCTACAGCAAAATGTTGAGCTGTGCCGGCCACGCCTCGCACACAGAACTAACAGAGGGGAACCCATCCCAGTGGGTACTAAGGTATGTGTAGGCCTACGAATACTAGCTACAGGTACCTTCCAAAGGCCAACTGGGGATATGATGGGGATTAGACAGGCATCAGCATCCAGGGTACTCCACCAGTTCCTGGATGCCATGTCAGCACATGTCGGTGAGCATGTATATTTCCCCATCACCCATGAGGCGTTGGCCAGCAATATGTGCCTCTTCCACCAAATGGCAGAATACCCTGAGGTAGTGGGTGCAATAGACTGCATGCACATATGCATTAAACCATTACCAGGTGAGCGGGGTAGGGTCTACATCAACTGCAAGGGCTTCCACTCCATCAACTGCCAGGTCGTGTGCGATGCCCAGGGCATAATAATGAATGTGTGTGCTGGCTGTCCTGGAAGCTACCACGATTCCCACATCTGGTATCTGACACAGCTGTACCAGACATTTGCCAATGGGGACATCCCACATGGTCACCTAGTGGGGGATGCTGGATATGCACTGGAGCCATGGCTGATGACACCCATCAGAAATGCATACACATCTGAATAAGAACTCCATAATGACGCACACGCAAAAACAAGAATCATAATAGAGCATGTGTTTGGGATGCTCAAGTCATGGTTCCGGTGCCTGGACACATCCAGTGGAGCCTTGCGGTACTCACCAACTACATGTACCCAAATTGTCCTAGTATATGCCATACTACACAATATGATCCTGCGGAAACAGCTGCAGCAGGAACAGCATGGGGCAGGGCCACACAGCCCCCCACCAGTGCCAAGGGCTGCACAGGCGCAGAGTGACTCGGAGGAGGAACAACTAGAGCCTTCCCCAGTAGGCAGAAGGAGGCGTGCCCAGTATGCCCTGGCCTTGGCAAAGAAGCAAAGCATAGCACATGCACTGACACAGTAGGGACCCAGGGAATGACACCTCTCTCTGACTCGCACATACAGTAAAAGGGATGCCGAACATGACACTACCTGTGCTCAACCATGTATAAGGAGTGTACTAAGTGCAGCCAACATAGGCAGCCCTGCATCACCACCCTCAATACTGGGACACCCACCAGGTAAGTGACTCACACATGTCAGTTGTGGGGGGGGGGCACATACCCAACAACAGTCACAGCCAGCAGGATAGGTGCAGACAAGCACAAACAAATACTGTACTATGGCCTCTGAATGAGCCCCATGGGTAACCCCTACCCCTGCCCTACACAGACAGACTACAGCAGGCCAGCCAGTTGGATGTCAGTTGTGAAGGCTAGGAAGTCAGAAACTAATATGTAGGTAGTGAAAGCTATGATCTGCAGTATACTGGTATGCCTCTAGCCAGCATGATAGGTAAGACTACAGACTGAAATGGTGTGCCTGACATACCAGTACAGTCCTAGCAACTGTGTAAAAGTGTAAGGTGTGCCCCACCATTCTATGTACACTTATAGTAACAGTCAAGTGTGCCCCTCCACCCCTGTGTAGAAATGTAGAAACAGTTTGGTGCCCCCCCAGCAGAAATGTAGCAACAGTCAATGACAAATGACTGATGTATACCCTGCAGACACAGCATGCTATCTGTCAGTGTACAACACAAAGGTCAGCACTGCAGTACAAACCACCTGGACTTCATCCACACATGCAATATAGATGGCCATACTGGGCATGCTCACACACTTAGAGGAATGAAGGCAATGTCAGTCAATAACATACTGAAAGCCCATACTGGCATGCTCACACACAAACACAAGAAAGCCATGTCAGCAAACAACAGTGGACCAGACATATCTGGCAGTTGCAGTTCTCAGTGCAGACACATGTCAGTATGCACCACTCCTGCCTTGCACACACAGTGGATAGGAATACAGACATATATGTAAGTACAACACACTATAATAAGCCAAAGGTAGACGGACATAGATGTGTTGAAGAGGGTGACCGTGACAAGGAGCCATCTGGGCCTGTCCAACCCAGCACACAGCCAAAGGGCTCCAAACACATGAAGTGCAGGTGTCACCCACTGCAGATACTAGCCACCAGTAAATGTTATCATGACGGCGTGTTGCACGTGCCAGCTGTGCAACATGACTGTACAAGGAAGATGTCACCCAGTAGCTGTATACACGTACCTGTGACATATGACCCTGTGTGTGCCCGCATGTGGCATGTCAACCCCTACATGAATGGGTTATGGTCCATGCACACACCGTCCTCCCCATAGCAGTATCATGACAAGCCTGCTGAGGTCATCCAATGTAAAATACACCTTTGGGGGAGCTGTAGCTCAGTAATTCCCATGGCATGTCCCATAACTGTGTACTGCTGTACTGATAAACTAGTTAGGTAGTAGTCCCAACACCAGACTTGGCAACTGTGTTAGTGTGTGTATGTGTGCATGTCTCGGTCTCTGCCTGTGTAGAGAGAAATGCTTTCTAGGCTACTCACACTCGGTACAGTTCATAAACACAACAGTGGCAAGGCTGCAGATGTCACGCATCTAGAAATACACCTCTGGGGAAATCATAGTCCAGTATTCTCCATAGCATGCCTTGTAACTGCTGTAGTGTGATAAAGTAAAGAGGCAGGTGTTCTAACCCCAGACCTGGCAACTGTGTGTGTGCGTGTGTTGTTGTGTGAATCTGTGTGTGTGTCTGACTGAGTAGAGAGCAATGCTTTTTAGGCCACTCACACCCCGTACAATACACATACTCGACTTTGGCAAGGCTGCTGATGTCACACACCTAGAAATACACCTCTGGGAAAGTCATAGCCCAGTAATCTCTGTAGGGTGTCCTGTAACTGCGTACTGCTGTAGTGTGTTTAGAACTGTGGTAGGGTTCCATCTCCACCCATGACAGTTTTGGATGTTTTATGTGTGTTGCAATGTCTGTGTATGGAGCAATGCATCATAGGCTACTCACTCGCAGTACATTTGAAATGCCCTACTTTGCCAATCCTGCTGATGTCATTCATTGTGATGCAAAACTTTGGGGAGAAAGCTCTTTAGTAATCCCTGTGGTGTGGCCTATAACAGTTCTATGCTGTAGCGAGATGTAGCTCTCGGTCAGGGGTTCTATACCCACACATGTCAGTTGAGGATGTTTTGTGGGGGTCTCACTGTCTGTGTAGGGAGCAATGCATTTTAGGCTAGTCACTTGCAGTACAGTTGAAATGCCCCACTTTGGTAAACCTACTGATGTCATTCAATGTGAAATACACCTTTGGGGAAGGATGTCTCTAGCAATCCCTGTGGTGCATCCCATAACACCTCCATGCTGTAATGTGATATAGACCTCGATCGGGGGTTCTACACCCACACATGTCAGTTGTGGATGTTTTGTGTGTGTCTCACTGTTTGTGTAGGGAGCAATGCATTTTAGGCTAGTCACTTGCAGTACAGTTGAAATGCCCTACTTTGGTAATCCTGCTGATGTCATTCACTGTGAAATACACCTTTGGGGAATAGTACTCCAGTAATGTTTATGGAGTGTACTATAACTGTGTAGTGCTGTAGTATAATAAAGTAGTTAGATAGGGGTTCTACTCTCAGACATGGCAGGTGTGTGTATCCTGTGTAGAAGTGAGTGTGTGTCAACTGTGGGCATTGTGGAGGGGGTTTTACTAATATATTTTATGGTGGCCCTACTAAATATCACAATGTCAATTATACAGGGATAACAGATGTAAATTAGCTGGGAGGCTGGGGTGCAAAGCCATACCCATACATGTGACATCAAGCCAAGACAATCCAAGTTAGCAACCCCACTATTACCCTGAGCACACACTCAACCTATGTATCATATGAACACACATGCCTAGGCAGCAACCAATATGTGGGTAGTACAATGCATATTGGTCACTGATAGTAGCTATGCAGTGATAGTGGGCTGCAGAGGGCATGCCACCCTGCCCATCTGTCCAATATGCACGTACATGCAGACAGTGCACCTCTACCATGTTCTCCAATGGACACCTGCACCACCTGTGGTGCCCTCACATGTGACTCACAACGGACATACCATGCCTGACAACATGTCCTGTATGGACAGATGATACTGACATCAGGGAATACTGTTGGCATTTCATCAATGTAGGTGAAGGGTAAACCTGCTGCCCAGTACCAGTTCCTGCCACAGGTGGCCAAGGCTGGCACATCTGATGATAATCTGTGTTCACAACATGGGTCAGACACCCCAGGTACAGTTCCACATATCACTGTACATGCATGTGGGATGTGTACACATCCCAGACACCATCCATGTCATGGACTAAGGAACACATACATGGCATGTGGTGTACAGCATTGGCCACACACATTAGTCATGCAGGTGACTGGATGGGGGATGCAATACCCACCTGTGTGGGCAAATGCAGTAACTACAGGCCTGAGCCATAATGCAGACCATTGTCATGTGGTCTGATGCCAAGGTATACCCATCGCCTACCCTTGTACAACCTGCTGGCACAGTTGACCACCACACACCCGTGTAGACATGCACCCATGCATGTCAAAACTGGCACCCTTTGTGTTCATGTATGTGTGTTGTATGGTGCGTATGTTGACATCCACACCCACTACAAACCCCCAGGGCATACTGATGCATGCTGTCTGATGTCTGACATCTTCTCATACTCTTTGCTCATACGGCCTCCATATGACCCATGTGGTGCATGTGATACCTGCACATTGATGTGTTGTGGCAATCCCACTAGTGATGGGTTGCACTCCTGGCCCTGCCAAGTGTGTCAATGTGCATGCATCCCTGTGTGAGTGTGCCTGTGTTGACGCTGGAACCTGTTCATGCAGACAGGCATGTGTACAACACCTACCGTATATCTACTGTATCCCTGTTGCAGATGTCACTCACCCTCACATAAATGTTCTGAGTGCTCCACATCAGGTAACCCATGTGGTGCATCCAATAACTGCATCAAACTGTGATAGCACTACATAGTTGTCGGAGGTTTGATACCCTGTGCTAGTAGGTGTGTGACACAAACATGCTTTGGATTTACACTCCCACTCCTCCCTGACATGTATTTGCCTCTGTCTGCCTCCCCCACTCCCTCTTTGGTGGATGTGGAGACCCACACCTGCCTTGCTTAGGCAGCAGCATGTGTATTTTATGTAATGCTCATGATCAGCTGATGGCCTCTGCATGAATTGCAGTCCTCCCCTAGCTGATTGCATGTGGAACAGCTGTGGTAACAATCCCATAGCCAATTGCATGGAAACACATTCCAATACCTAGGAACATCATGGTGGTGTTGTGCCTTTTCAGTCACTGTGAGCAGGAACTAGATATGTTGCTTGGCAAATAGCATCTCAGATGGAATGCGGATTTACCTCCAACAACATACACTGTGGAAAGAGGGCAACAGACAGTAGGGGGATGTGCCTGACCTGACTACAGACGGTAAGTGCTGCTATACTGCATTTGGAGTAATGTTGGTTTAATAGTGTTTGTCTGGATATGCCTGTCGTACATGTAGTAATACCTGCCATGTCAGTTCCATGTACATGAGGATTCCCCATCTGCAGGGTCATCTGCAGATTGGGCAGTGCTGTGCCTATGGTTTCATGTGTTATCCACAGTGCATCTCTCTGTGGAATGCAGATGGTAGTGTGAGGATTGCAGTCTGTAGATGGTGAAGGCTGTGACAGTTACTGACTTCATATCCCTCATAGGACATATGTTGCACCAAACAACATTACAATGGAAAATATACAAGGTTATCACAGTAGCATGTCTATACTGGCCCTGTGTATGTGCTGTCAGCCACACCACTGTCAACATTTGTACATATGGCGTGCATGAAGTGGTGCATATGTGCTATACACCATAAATAGTGTCATTGTATCTGATAACAAGCCAGTGATATATCAGATTGCTACACATGTCATGTACAGTAGGGGCTACATTTCATGACATAAGCTGGACATTCTGTGGATGTTTGTACAGTACTGAGGTCTGTGTAGTGATGGTGAATGTCAGCAGTGTGTGTATTGTTAATATGTACTGTAGCCTGTGTACAGACTGTGGTAGATGTCATTGTCCTAGCTTCCCTTCTGTCAGATGTTACATACTGCCCCACTGTATGGTACCATTTTACCATACATGTTTGTAGGGCCATACACACACATGTCCCATACCACAGACATCCATCAGACCAAACTATGTAGCAACCCAGTATATGTAGGGACATTCTGTGACTGGCACATATGAGGATGGTGTAGAACAGATAGTCCATATACTGTAATATTATGCTAGCCTACCATATGTGGCTGTGGCTGTGTTCACATTGATTGTGGTTATGCACTTTCACACATGTGCATCTTACCCTGTGCTGTAACATGGCTGTTGAGCCTGCCATATATGCAGATACATGTGCATTCCTCCATACCAGATGTAGGCCATTGTTGAGCCAGTCTGCCTGTAGCCTGCACAGTGCATTGTTACATGCCTAGCAGCTTAGTGTACTTAACCAGTGGGATGTCATGTGCAGATACTTGTCAGATGTACTGCTGCCGTGCCTCCCTTAAACGTCATGTATGTCAGACAGACCAGTGGGATGCTGTACAAATGTATGTCAATATCTAGAGGGTAGTATGTGTCCATGGCACCCCTGTACCAGCAGTCATTATGTGGCAGGCCAGACAGGAGTGTGTGAATCCAACACCTATGGTGCCAAATGTATACCAGTCGTTATGTGTTATACCCATCTACATGACTGTCTACATCCATATTGTCAAGCCTGGTACACATGTGTATACCTCTGGACTGTACAGGGTGTGTCTGAAGATCCATATATAGTGGCCAATATCTCTGCTGCATTCCACAAGAGCATTACATGCTAGCAGCAGTACTTTACAATGATTTCCGTAGGATGTCTGTCAGTAGCCAATGGCACACATGTTATAAGCAGATTTCAGCATCCACACACACCATGTCTGTGAAGACAATCCCAGTGGCAGTAGCAACAGTCTAGTAATATACCTGCTATACATACCTGACATCCCCTTGCACTACGACATTGGGACTGTAGGGGCTGGGGTACGGCTACATTCCATGTCCAGGACATATGGCGGAAATATATGTACATATACTTATCCAGATAGCCATATATATATATAATGACACGTGTACTACATTGAATTACCACTGTCATGGCAACCACCCACTATAAATCCCTACAGCATGTGGCCGTGATCCCTTCACATTTCCTGTGTGATGGACATCCGTCCTGTGTGTGGGCATCAGTGATACAGGCAGCAGGTAGCAACACCTCTTACAGGAGAACATGCACACTCAGAGCAGAGACATATTTGTAGGAGGTTCAGGAACTACAGACAAACTGTGGGTAGAGTTGTGTAATGCTTTGCATAGTACTAGTGTTACAGGGTGTGTGTGTATGTGTGTGTGTGTGTGTGTGTGTGTGTGTGTGTGTGTGTGTGTGTGTGTGTGTGTGTGTGTGTGTGTGTGTGTGTTTGTATACATATAAGTGTACCTTGGAATGCAGTCTGTCTGCATAGGTCACTACTGTGGGCCTACCTCTTGCTGGGCAGAGGTTTGTCTATCATATGTTGTCCATCCACCACACAAGCCCTGTGTCAGTTATGACACTGGCAGTGTGTGTTGCGTGCTACTGGTACATGGCTACATTCATGTCTATATCTAACCTCAATTCCCTGACTAAGGGTATGTTACATACTATCCTGTAACACCAGCACATTGCTTAGTGTATGGAAACAGTGTTCCACATATATGCCTGTGTTCCAGCCTCTGTCCCCCATCTACATACCAAGCTCTGCACATTTGTCATGCTGTTGGGGGTTGTTCTGTAGTGGGCTGTGAGTATATCACACTGCCATTGCTGCCATTAGTACACTGCTGTTGTATCCCCTGCACATACACTGGGGCTGGGGCCATATATGTGTGGGCATCACCTGCACAACACATGTGCACCCTTATGCACTGCAGAGGCCAGTGTATGTAATAGTGGTATATGGTCTTGTATTATTGAGTCCAGGTGGGAAGCACCATAAATTACCTAGGCTGTTACAAATGTGGGGGCATCAGGGGTGAGCTGCCCCAAGGTATGTGGATGTACAGTACCATATACCCCACTTATATTGCAACTAAGAACATGACTTGGGGTACTGCAAGCCTGCTGCCTCCTGCAATACAGACTGTTCTGTGCTTTATGCCTAGTTATGTTCTGGGTACAACCCATTTGATCACAAAACATCTTTACCTCCTACGGAGATTGTACAGAGTGTAGATAGAGGATGCTGAACTGCACACCTGCAGTAAATACTGTTGATTGTGTGGTACCCTGTGACCCAGTCTGTCAGCACTATTGTACATTCTGAAGGGCTTGGCTTGGACTGCAACAGTTGTGAACCTTTCCAGACTAACTATTTCACAGTTGCAGTACACCGCTTATATGGTTGTCAGTATTTGAACAGCTATATGATATGGCACATAGGACTGTTATGGTCCCATTTCTGCAAACCTGTATGTGGTGTCTTTACTATGACCTTTCTATGGGTATATATTGCAGGCAATGATTGACATTTTGTATGTTTAGCCCATAAAGTGTCCTGTTGTTCAGGTGTTAACTGTAGGCATACTGGCTGTTCCATATTGTGTGCATCTCCTACATATGTATCTGACTGTACATATATCTGCGTGTGTATGTGTAGTCACATGTATATATATATATATATATATATATATATATATATATATATATATATATATATATATATCTGTATCAGCATATATGTGTATGTGTATCTGTATCCTGGGGATGTTGACACCTTTCACATATTGCATGTCCTGTGGGAGGCAGACTGTACTTGGTAGTGTATTGCAGGGCGCAGGTATTTGGCTGTGGGGGGATTCCTATTCTTCCTATTCCTATTCTAATATAGAGGTAGTAAAACAACATATATATTTGAATACATTTGTATCTATACATATATGGGTATGTTGTATCTGTTAAGGTTGTACTATAGTTACACACGCAGACATCTATATGTTGGTATACATTCACTGCACTGGTGCATGACAGGACTGGCTGATATGTTTCTGAAACATTGAGTATCTGTGTACCTGTCATGGCTTAGTGGTACATTGATTTGTCTAGGGTGTGCAGGGTCCTTGGTTTGAGACTTGCCAGAGTTGTTTAATTTGTTGCTGGCCAGAACATGGCCCTTTGGATAGAGAGTGATTAAGGCACCTTACAGCAGTTGCAAGCAAGTCTGTGTGTTCTGCCCAGCAACAAAATAAACAGGTCCTGCAAGGCTCATAACCAGGACCCTGCACATCATACACAAAGTGATTTACCACTAAGCCATGGCAGATATGCATAATCATGATGTTTCCACATACATATCATCCAGCCGAGGTATACAACACTGCAGGGAATGTATTCTACCATGCAGATGTATTTGTGTGTGTATATATATATATATATATATTCATCATTGAATGGATATAACATATCTATATACATAGATATAGGTATAGATACATATACATATAGGTATAGATACATATATATATTTATATATATATATATATATATAAATATATATAAATATATATATATATATATATATATATATATATATATATATATATATATATATATATACATATGTATATATATATATATATATATATATATATATATATATATATATGTATATATATATATATATATATATATATATATATATATATATAAAAGCCAATACATACAGATATACATAGATACGCATACAGCCAACAATATATATGTATATACCCACATGTCCACATATAGACAGCACTAGGAATGCATATATGTCAGCATATATATGGCTCACCTTTCAAAGGGAGAAATCCATGTGTCCAGAAGCTGGTAGGCCTAACGTATGCTCTCAACATTGCACAATCCTGCAATACATGGATAGAATGTGCAATGTGCGAATGTCAGTATGCATTCGCTCATTGCAGATTAAGCAATTTGGTTGCAGATGCCACTATAGTGGGTATGGGGAATAACTGCCTATCCCCACTGTAGTGCACACTAGAAGTTCCTATATCACAGTAGGGGGGTTGTGAAGGGCCCATACCCCCAGTCGGGGGTGCAGGGAGTCATGCCCCCCGCCATTATGATATGTATTCCATCCTGCAGTTTGATTGTCAGCGAAGGTGCCTGTAGAACTGCAGTTCTCTTAACTGTGGTGCAGTAAGAAATGACGGGTTAGGCCTTTCTGTTTGCAGAAATGGCCATTCAAAAGAATGATTTTCCCCCTGTCAAAAGTGAACACATATATATCAATATAGGCGTATATGGACATACATCTGTAGATGGAACTGGGAACGTAACCACAACATATATGTCCACATGCACCATTGATGGGTTTGAGAGACCCAAACAACATACATCTGGCATGGATAAGTATTCCCCCCCACCAGCCAAATACGTCTGGCCTGCTATACAATACCAACCTTAGCAGACCTCATAAGCAGGACCCTACACGACAATGGCAGTACGTGTTAACAGTACTCCATCCCACCTGTAGGAAGTAAGGCTGGCATTACTAACATGTCATGCTTGGAGAACCCCCTGGGCAGGTGCAGTAAGTATCTGGGATCCCTCATACAATCCAATAGCCCTACACCTGACAATGGTTTCATCAATGTTGGCAAGGACATCCACAAACCTACCATGTCAGCTGGGAGCTACCACCCGGTAGCCTGATGACTATGGTCTGCAGGGACATGGAATATACCAACAATGAACCCATGGCCAATGTCACTGGTTATCTCAACACACGGGACCCCACCAATGTTGAACTTGTCAAAGGCAGAGAATACAACCTGAACCTGGTATACCTCCTCAACCCAATCATGACAGGTGTAGATGAGGGTTAGGAGGTGCACAATGCCTATGTAGATCATAGCAGGTTTTTGTACACCATCTCGCTTGTAGGAATGTGTGTAGTTATTACGGAATCTATCTTCGTTCACAGGATATGTTTCCACTAGGACTGCTTGGCATATGCCAACATACCATAGGCGCCATCCCGTGAGTGTACAGTCCTTCACAGGTCATAAATGTGTCAAGGCCCTCCTCCACACTGTTGAGGTGTGCAGCACTACTGGGGTTGCTAAAACTCACTGGGTGTGGCTGTTGTGGATACGACTGCCATAATTGCAGTTACTGTTGCATCTATCCCCCCACAGAGCTGTCTGTAATACTGTGCAGTGCATGTAATCAGGTTGTTAGTTGTTGTCTACACCATTCACAGTAGTTGAGCACCTCACACCCTCCTAAGGGTAGGGCTATGCCACCAGCATTGCCACACACATGTTACTTAGGTGAGGATCACAGTAGAGTGGGAAGAGGGACATACACACTGCTGTTAGCATGTAAAATGTCATCCACTTTGCAGACTGCATATATAGCACTGTGCGGTTGTGCCTATCCTGTCTTGGTGGGATTACATGTGCAACAGATGTGTTACCTGCACAGGGACATACCTCCATGTGTACAGTCCTGCACCTGTACTGCATCCTAACCAAAGGCACTGTGTGTTGTACCCAGCCATGGCATGTGTATCACCCACTACACTTACTGATGTCCACTGTAGAAGGCCTGCTGACACTCCTACACCCATCAGCCATGTGGCACATGGACAAACACAACACAATCTGAACAGATACTGGTGACAACAATACAACATTGTTAATTAAAGCTATGATGCATCATGGCTGCACAGCTACATCTTCCAAGATATTAGCATTTTACTATACTGCTGACAACATGCTACACATCATTCCATTGCTACACTGCTGTATAGTCACCCTGTGCATCAGAACCATATTAGCCTGTCCCTGCATCAATGTTACAGATGTCAGGCAGTGGCACAGGTATTATTATATGCACAGGGTGTGTTCTTGGCTTACCAGAGGCCTAGGCTGAGCCATACAATTGACAACATGTGTGTGTGTGAGGGGGCAGAGTATTGTTATGGACTACTGGTGATGTCGTGTGTGCAGGTATGTGGTTGCCCTAGGTTCGTTGTTTATGTGTGCGTGTCTGCATGCACACAATTCCTCCATGTGGCTGCCCTATACAGGGAATTGTGGGACAGCTGCAGACTGTACCTGGCAGGGTTTTCAGCTCACCATCTCCGGCCACGGACAAGGGACCTGTGCCTGGCAGGGGTGCTACAGGCAGTATCAGGTACAGAGCCAGACCAAGTACTGTCCCCAAGTTTGGCAGACATCCACTGGATCCAGGTCTCTCTTGGGACTGGCCATGGCCACGTGCACGTGGTCTGCTCTGACGGGTTGTGGACAGCCGGGGGGGCTGGGGCTGGTACTGCCACTACAGGAGAGGCTGTGACTGTTTGGACGTCCATGGTGACCTCCAGCTGCTGGTGTTGCTGGCATACGGCCACATGGCCATCGCAACCATGCTGCCCTGTCCTGATGCATGGATGAGTTCCAATGTCTCACCCCACCGACTATCCATGACCTCGGTGTAATTACGGACGGCACCTTCTAGGTCACGGATGCTGTCAGTTACAGAGGTGTGATGAGCCCTCTGTGCCCTTAGACCCTGCCTGGTGTACCGTTCTATTCATGCCTGTGCCTCCATGACAGTCTGGAACATGCGTGTGGCTGAAATAGATGTTGCACATCTGCCAGATGCATGATGACCAGCAGTGCTCCTACGAGCACCCCTGCACATCTGCCTATGTGATACCCCACCAGACATCTGGCTATGGCTGCTGTGTCCTGACACATGTGCCATAGATACTACACTGTCCTGGCCCATGCCAACCGTAGGCTGTCCCTCAGCTAGGGCCAATGGTGATTAGGTGTGTAAAGGCAGTGTGACTGTGTGCGTGGATGATGTGGATATGTGTGAGTTGTCAATTGGTGGCCCAGCTGCAGCCCCTGACAACCCTTCCTGTGCCTCAACACACCTATCTTCATGGTCACTGTCTGTATCAATGACATCAGATTCCCTGCGGGGGGGACCCAGCCCCACCTCGCCACCTGTGAGGGGCAAACAGGGAACAGACTGTAAGACATGTACAACACCGCTAAACAGTAAATCCACACACACACACACACACACACACACACACACACACACACACACACACACACACACACACACACACAAACATGTGCGCAGACATGGCCACACACACAGACATACACACATGCAGTCGACATACATGGCAACCCATACACTACACCAGACAGCACCTAAAGACAGCTCCTGCAACCCCATAACACACACAATAGCAGGTGATGGCGCAGTACAGTATCACACACATACCTGTAATTATACACATGTCAGCATGCAGGACATGTGGGGCTGAAGAGCATGCAGTGTAACTGTAGTCAATCCCTGTTACCAACATTATACATGGCTGTGATGTATGGCTTCTGTTTGTAGGTGATGGCCCTCCTCCTGGAACCAACTGCACCCATGTCCACAGCATTGCTGTGCATCTGTTCGGCACCCTGGCATGTACTGTGCACCATACCTCACAGGTGTGCAAACCATTGCAGGATGTGTCTGCGTATGTCAGGTGTGTTTCCGCTGCTGCTCACAGCCTCTGTGTGTTCCTGGATCAAGTGTGGACATGTGTTTAGTGACTGCTTGATGTGTATTCACATAGGTCATCAGTGGTGCATGTATGAGTGGTAGATTACCATTAGACCAACCACAGAGACATTGCACTGTACCTATGGTGCGTGTAGAGACCATTATTGACCATGATTGGGCCTTGGCTGATGTTGCCTGTGGTACACATAGGTTCATAGGTGAGTACTGTTCTATTGGTCCTGGGGCATACATGAGCCTAGCCACAAGGGTTCCCTGCCATGCACCACCCATTAATGTTATTCCCCTGTGCCCCTGTCAGGCTGTGGTACACACATGCTACCCAGGGTTTATTCCCCATTCCCCATCAGATTGTCAAGTGTTTCTGTCAAGAGGGCCAATGAGTAGCGTTGCCTGACATGTATGAGTAGTCCGTTTCAGAGTGTGGTGATTCCCCAGGACAGGGCCCTATCCCTCCAGTACATTCTTTGTAATGTGTTGATTAGGTTTAGGACCCTGAAGCATGTGTTAGCAGAGGAAGTGGGATGTCGTTCTATGTAGCATGTTTAACTGCTCTGTGTATGACATAGCTGTGCATGTTGGGCAGATGTGAGCTGTGCCTGGGCAATCTGCACTGGAGTGTAGCCACTGTTGTCTGAGATGGACTGTGCATTGCATGTGTTTGAAGCTGGTGATCCCATTAGTGAGGTGTGTGCTGTGTTAGTGCACATGTACAGCATGCATTATGGGTAGGTGTGTTAGATGTGTACATGGCCTACACCTAAGCTATGACATGCACAGTGAATTGCCAAGCATAACCTTAAACCATACTCACTGGCATCCGGCCGCTGCCTTGCTGGTATCCCAGAGGTACCTACATTGAGATGGGATAGAGTTGATGTCAGTGGCTACAGCTGTGGCATTGCTACAGGGTGGCTGCAATATTACAGTACATCAACAGCTGAAGTCCACAGTACTACACTTTATGCATTACTGCTTATCGGTACTACACAGCAGCATACCCCACATCTCACACATGCATGGTCTACCTGTACAGATGCATACACTACAGTAGTCTACTGATATGCCCTGGAACCTTATTTGTATGCTCAATGTGTGGTGTGTGAGTAGCACCCACCTCCATGACCATATAGGTCTGGAGCTCTTGCAGGCGGGCAGGTGCTACCAGGCTGATGAACAGCTCCTCCACTCTGGTGAGGGGGGATGGATGTTATTGCCCCCCCATTGCAAGGTGGTCACCCCACACGGCAGCGGCACAACGTACTTCCTGGAGCAGGTCACAATGGTGATGGACCTGCTAATAGGTTCAGCTGTACAACCCCACCTCATTCACCCTGCGGACCACATCAGTCCACATGGCTGTTCTCTCCTGCTGGTCCGTGCTTGTCCATGAGAAGAGCAGCTCATAGTTGTGGATGATGCTGGTGAAGATGATCTCCTCCTCAGCGGCACTGTATGCAGGGTTTCTCGGGTGTGCCATACTCCCTGAAATACATAATGATGGAACTGTCTGAGCAACTCATATGTCAAGTTTACCATAATACAATACATATATCAGTCTCTCACCACCTTATCAGCTCCAGTATAATGTTCACACTACGCTTGTGGTATGTGTCTGGTATGTGCACCATTGGGCCATATATTGTATTGTACAACACTTTCTGCTATGTGGTTATAGACATGCTCAATGTGGGGACACTAGAGTTGCAGGGCTGTTGCATGGTATTTCGCCTGAATGGCATTGTCACTGTCACTATGTTTCCACATATGCATGTGGTAGGCCTGCTATGTGATTGCTACACATCTGCCATTCTGTAGTGTTGGGGATATCTATGCATGCTGTTGGACATGTTCTGGGATTGTGTGGACTATTACAGCCCACATATGTTCCATGACAGTTACACAACAGTATGTGTAGGGGTTATTTGTCAGCAGGAACACCACTCCAATCTAATGTGCACATGTTACCAGTCCACATCACATCCGTGGCCCACAAGGGAACCTCATTTCCTAGTTTTCCATCACTACCTTCATGTGGAACCACCTCAGGGGATGGTGTCCCCCCCATGGAGCACACACAGACATGTGTCTGTCACCCAGGTAGGTCACAGGTATTGGGCATGGGGAGGTCCACAGTGACATGGGGTATGTGCTGCATCCCCTGTAGGCATGCAGTACACATAGACAAGGTTTGACATGCATGTCCCTCCTGCCCAGTGCACAGCCCAGGCACCTTTATGTCCATGTAGATGCTGTTGTGACTGTCCATGGGTGGGCACCATATTCCCTTTGTTTCCATGTGGGGGCTCAATGGTCTCCACATTCCAAATGAAACTACCCGTCCATAGTATTTAACCACCACATGTGTCATTTACCAGCCCTGTATGCTGTCTTGCTTGTCACCCAACCAGACCTACATACCGATATGTGCCTAATACCCTTCACCAACATATATATCCCACCATCCCATACAATTGCAATGTGTTCCCAACATGGGTTACACACCTCACTTCACACTCCATCTTGCAGCCATGTACTGGTGTGTAGGTATGTTGTGTATTAATGTGTGATGTTCTCTCACACATGTCATGATGTCATGGCAGGGTAAATGTACTGACATGTATATATATATATATATATATATATATATATATATATATATATATATATAAATAGCTATACATATATATATATATATATATATATATATATATATATATATGTCGACATACACACACACACACACACACACACACACACACACACACACACACACATATATATCTCTCTGTATATATATATATATATATATATATATATATATATATATATGTATGTATATATACATATGTGCATATATGTGTAGATATCATTTTGTGTTGTTTATTTACCTATATAAATGTATAACTATCCGAGGTTCTGTACACATACATAGATGTGAATATGTATCAGACATATATGTATCTGTATGTGGGGTGCATACGAACATCTGGACCACACTCATGTACCCTCTTTACTTCACAGCTGAACTGTTCGGCCTTGCTGCAACACAGACAGGTGTCACATGTGAACACAAACTAACATTATGGGGGTATATATGGTAACAGACTTTAGATAAGCATATTATACTGCTATGGCAGTTGGGCATGCTATGCTACACTTTAACATGACTGTCCTGCATGTGGTGTGGTCTCTCACCAATGTGTCTATCATGGCGGTATTAATACTCCCACCAGCCATTGGCCACAGTAAGTTACAGGGCACAGATATCATGGGTCACATCTTTGCCATTCACTGCTGGTCTGCACATTTGACAGGTATGTCCCACTGCCCACAGGGACTGATACTACTGTCCAGTGCAGTTGTTGAGCGCAACATAATTACAGGAACAAGTACTGATGGCACATATACATCCTTTCACAGTATACATCCTATTATTCTATGCCATATACTACATGCCAGTAAATACATATCTGTTCCAAATACCTGTTATATTGTGTCCGCTGTTACACAACCCTGAGCTTTGTGAATTTTCCTGACATTTTCTCTCTCTCTCTCTCTCTCTCTCTCTCTCTCTCTCAGTTTCTCCAGTAGAGTGATTGAGCTGGTTTGAATAGATTGCAGCATGCTTTTGTTGGTATTGCACATGATCAGGTGGTGGCTTCTTCACTAATCAGTGTCCACCAGTTGCTACATGCATGCAGCTTGCTGTGTAGTACTTCAGATAACCACTGTCATGAAAACCCTGCACTATAAATTGCTGCCTTCTGTGGGCATTGTCCCTTCACCTTTACAGTATGGATGACATCCTTCCTGTGTGTGGACATCAGTGTTACAGACAGCAGGTAGCAATACATCTTACAGCAGAACCTGCAGACATAGGCCAAATCCATATTTGAGTAAGGTTCCAGACCTACAGACAGCGTGAGTAGTGTTGTTGTGTGTAATATATCTTGCTGTTCTTACAGGATTTCTGTGTACATGTTACCTTTTCATGGAATGTTGTCTGTCTGCATAGGTCTCAGCTGTGGGCCTGTCCATATGATACCAGGGGGATTGGTTGTTAGATTTTGTCTGTGCACCACACAGATATTGTCCTAAATATATCTGTGGCATTCTGTCTGTTGAGTGCTATCAGTACATGGCTACATCCATTTGTATTTCAATGTCGTATCCCTGCATAAGGGTATGCTGCAACGAATCCTGTAACACCAGCAATTTCCAGGGTGTGTAACAGCAATAATGCAAATATGGCCCTATGTTTCTCACTCTGTCCTCCACATAAATGCCAGTCTTTGTCTTGCTGTGATACAGGAAGGGTTGTTAGGTAATGGCCTATCATTATTTACTGCTAGCATTACTGCTATCATCCCAGTCATGTCATGGACTCCCACACCAACTGTTGGGCCATGTCCATATATATGGTGGCAACAGCTGGTGAACACATATGTGCCCTTGTACATTCCTGAGGTAAGTGTGTGGTACACAGTGTTCCTTGCCCTTGTACAGCCTTTTTTTTGGGGGGGGGGTTCTATGCCATTAACCTAGGTTCTGGCACCTTTTCAGTGATATAACTGTTAAGAAGAGGTCATTCATTGTGATAGTGAGGTATTAGATTAAGCACTGTTATGTACAAGATACTGTGACTTTAACACAAGTGCTACTTTTCCCCCTAGAGCTTAACTACAGGGTGTAATTGGAGGCTGCTGAACTACATCTGTAATTGTTGATTGTTACGTAACCTGAAGGCAAATCCTGTTCCTACTGTTGTACTAATTGAAGGCCTTGGCCTGGACAGCATAGTATGGTATATATACACATTGCTTGCATCTACTGTTTTGTGTGGGCCTTACATTCATGACTGATTACATATTTCAAACCTTATGTGGTGTCAGTACTGGCATACATTATTGTATAGTACACAAATAAAGGTTATCTGTGAATGCATACCTATGTGTCGTGTCATGTCCTTTGAATTGTGGGTGGGTATATGTTTAATGTCAGTATTCTCATTTGTGGGAATGGTTGCCACACTACATATTTCACAGGTTCCAGTTGAAGGGCTTGTGACTGAGAGATATACTTTGCACCCAGTACTTCCACACTACTTCTACATATGTATGGCTGATACCTTTTGTGTGTGTAGATGTGTATGTACCTATATATATCTCATATGGCTACATATATATATATATATATATATATATATATATATATATATATATATATATATATATATATATATATATGTATCTATAGATATATACATCTGTATATATATATATATATATATATATATATATATATATATATATATATATATATGTGAACGTATGTATGTATCTATATACAATTACTGTTAATATGATTATTTGTGAGTCATACATTAATATATATATCTACATATAGCTGTCTATCTGTCTACATTTACATATACATATATATATATATATATATATATATATATATATATATATATATATATATATATATATATATATCCATATGTCCATGCATGTTCACCTCATATTTTGGCCTGCTCCTCATTCACTTGGCAATTGTCATGGATGATCGCAGTATTGAAGTCAGTAACTAGTGGCAACACTTTTTTGTTTGAGACCTCATCTCCTTCTACATATGTGTTCTGATACATTTAACTGTGTAACTAGCAACATTTTAAGTGTAACAGAGCATTAGTTGACATATATTCCTATTTGTACCCATAGTGTGGAATACTTTGTCCAGACGTCTTGCATTAACAGGTTATGTGGTGAGATAATAATACATTTCCTGTACTGTTGACTGATTGTGCTGCAGGATATGTTTGTGAAAACTTCAGGTTATGTATATCTGCCATGGTTTAGTGGTATATCACTTTGTGTATGGAGTGCAGTGTCCTGGATTCGAGCCTTGGAGAGCTAGTTTATTTTGTTGCTGAGCAGAACAAGGGACATTGGCTACAGAGTGATTAAGGCACTTTTAAGCAGTTGTAAGCGGGTTTGCACAAGTTTGCACGATGATATGCACTGCCAACCTCCGCTTATGTGTTCTTACAGTCAGTTAGCTGCAGATTTTGCAACCTGTGTAGGCATAGCTTACTCCCATGCAAACTCACACAAACCCACTTACCACTGCTTAAAAGTGCTTACTGCAGCTTACCCCCGCACTAATTCCTTTAAAAAAAAAGAAAAAAGGGGTTGATAAGAAAGTGGTGAAAATGGGGCACATAGAGGGAAAGACTGTAGGGAAAATAGCTAGGCATGTGCAGGAAGGGTATATGAAAGTTTCATAGCTGCCCATTTCTTCTACAGCAACAGCTGTGCATACACCCTATATTTGCAGGTATATTTGGACCCTCAAACCCCTGGGGGAGGGGTGAGGACAACATATATTCATTGTGATGCCAATTAGACCAGATTGCATGTGTCTAGTGGACACGTGTGTGAAATGGACAGCTATGTATGGGGCAAAATCTTTTTTGTGGGGACAGATTGCCCTTTATTTTCTTTTTTTCATGTGAGAATGGGATGTTGGGGAGGGGTAGTAGGTATATTTGGGGAGGTAGGTTGGGTAGGTTAACAGACAAGACACACAAGATGCATACAGGTCCGGTATATGACACATGTGGGGGGTAAACACCTTGGATGGGGAGGGGTGTTTGGAAGTCACAAGCCCATTAGCCCCCAACTGGAAACAGTGGGACTGAGGTCCCCACCCATGGGCAGTCACCACTGCCCTTTCATGGCCTCGAAAGTAGCTGTGCTGGGGCTGTATTTGAGGGGCAGGCTCACCCTCTAATATTGCCACTCGGCCCTCAAGCTGGCGTAGCCACTCTCGATACTCCAGATTGAGCTCCTTACGCACCACGGCCCAGACCTGTTGATGTGCGACAGGTTCCCCTCCACGCCCGCTCCAAGTGGGAGGGGGTGAGCCCCATTCCCTGCAGTGGTTCCACCCGAAGGTGGCACAGGGCCCACAGAGGAGGAGGTCCCAGGCTGAGCCCCAGATGTGCTGGTGCCCTGTGCTATGGCCAGCTGAGGTGGGACAGGTGGGTCTGTTGGGACCGGCCTTCCCATACTAGCTGTGTTGTCACAGGTTTATGACAGATATCAGTTAGTAACAGTCAACAGCATTCAGGATTAGTTATAACAGCATGCATAGGTATTCCCATTAACCCGACACACCAGAATTAACACAGTTGCAGAGCAAGCAGATCACATGCATATATGGAACAACAGTGGCCATTACAGGAGCATGTAGGTTTCATTGATGGCAACAGGCCAACAATATGGGTGTATTTTCACATGGCACATGCATAGAAACAAATGTGAATATTTATAAACCATTAGGACATATATCCCAGCAATAGGTTGGCGTGCACACATACCAGCTGAGGAGTGTCATTGGGTTAATATGCACATATGTGCATATGGTAGGGGTGAGAGAGAGAGTTCAATTAACAATGAATATGTCCTTGTAGTTTTCACAACATTCTTAGTCACTGCAGTGGTCTTTCCCTTACATATATTATTACACTACACAATAGCTTTATATTGTACACTGGTATGTTTATATATTATTATATACATGACCTGTGTCTTACATACAGGTGTGACAGGCTGCAGGTGTTAATGTAACATATGTTGAGAATTGCTCTCATACACTTTGGGTGAGGTGCTAGAATGACAGGTTTGTTTCCATATACAATCTCTGACTATGTACACATTTGAATATCAGTTATATGTGATTGACAGCTGCCTACATTTCTTGGAACATCACACTGGATTTTCAGGGGAACAGGGTACCAAGCTGGTGATAAGAGCCATTTATCTGGACATGCTGGACAGACTGGAACAGTTGTGGGGTATGAATATGCATACAACTTTCGATTTGAACATTCTAGCAAATTCCGTACATTTGTTGAGTGTAATTATGCATACAGTTTTCTATCTGAACATTCTATCAAAATCTGTACAGTTGTGGGCATGATTATGCATACAACTTAGTAGCATTCCCAGGACGCAAACCCCTGCTGTGTGTGACAAAATATTATAGCTAACATCACAGTATACTGTGCTATCAGGGAATTGATGTACAGCTTTTGACTGTTTTCTATCTAAGTCTTCCTAATTTGTACAATATAACTGACATCTTGGCACTTCCTACATTGTTATGCAGAACTTCATGCCCATTTTATCTGCATACCACAGTATGGGTGACACAGCTTAAGATACAACAGTACTATTTATAGTATGGAACAGATCACCAACATATGTGAGAAGAGTAAACAGAAGCACTCCAGGGGTTATATCTTTATTCACAGACTATGTAATGGGTTTACCATTTACAATTTTAGTAATATTTCTTTGGAAAAGGAACATTTTAGCTTGTTGTAAAAGGGCTTCAAATTTATTCCATATGTTCTAAAACCCTTCTAGATATTAAATTGTTCCTAAGAAAAATCAACATGGAAATGTTATATTATAAGGAGGGTAAAATTATTAATAAGAGTGATAACCAAGTTTTAACAAAGAAATCTATATTTAACCCCCCTATTCATCCTCAATTAAAAAATTTTGAAGGTGTAATAGAAAGAGAAGTTAGGAAAGCTAAAAAGAGAACAACATTTAAAATGAACCTTAACAGAGAAGAGATGAAGGTTTTGGATGAGTTAAAAATTAACCAAAATGTAAGAATTATGAAACCAGATAAGGGTGGAGGGGTTGTCTTCATGGATCTTATTTTGTATGAAGGAAAAATGAACCAAATACTTAGAGACGAAAATAAATATTCTGTTGTCTCTAAAAATGAAATAAATTTGGCTTATAAAAGAATAGACATGGAATTGGAGGAAATGGTAAATGAAGGAACTATGGAAGGTAAAATGCTTTTTTATTTGAAAGTTGAGAAGCCAAAAATACCTGTAATATTTGGTATTCCAAAAATCCATAAAGACATAATGGACCCACCATTAAGACCTATAGTATCTGCAGATGGTTCAAAAACTACACCTTTAGCAAAATATGTTGATATAAAAACTAAACATATATGGGTGAATAAAGAAGTTATATTAAAAGATTCTTGGGACCTGTCAAGGGAAATTACACCGGAACTAAATACTGAGGATTTACTATTTGTCACAATAGACATTGTGGACCTCTTCTCCTCCATACCTTATATAACAGGCATGAAAATGTTTGAGGATGAGGTGTTTCAGGACAATAATTTAACCCACAGAGAAAAGGTGGTTTGCACAAGCCTGATGGAAATGGTCTTAAAATACATTTTTTTTGCTTTATAATGGGGAATTTTTTCAGCAGGTCCAAGGAGTGGCCATGGGCGTGGCTTGTGCACCCACCTTTGCAAATCTTGTCCTAGCTAATTGGGAAGAGACACACATCCTCAATTTGAGTTTTACTTCTTGTTGGAGCCTGTATAGGAGATTTCTAGATAATATTATAATTTTTTGGACAGGGGGTATGGATAGATTAGAGGAATTTATTGATTATATTAATGGGACTACTGATTTTCTTAGGTTCACATATAAAATTTCTGAAAATAATATTCAGTATTTAGATCTAGAAATATATGTTCAATAATTTTCTAGAAACTAAAGTATTCAGGAAAGCTACTTATTGTAATTCACACCTACATTTTAATAGTGCACATCCTGTCCATTGTAAAAGAAACATTGTGAAAGGACAATTTGTTAGAGGATCACGGATGATTAGTAATATAGTTGATTTTAATAACGAGTGTGATTTATTAGAGAAAATGTTTCTGGAAAGGGAATACCCTAAAGATTTTATTAAATATAAGATTGGAAGTGGAAAAAGGTAGAATGGATCGATATAAGCCCATTTTGGGAGAAAAGGAAGTTAATAAACATCATGAGGTAGGTGTGACAGAAACAGAATTTAATAGGGAATATCAACAGGCTCTTATTCTGGAATATAATGCATTAAATAACAACACTAGGAGAATATTTCAGAAAGAATGGGAAAAGTTCATTTCCCTTAAAGATTTAGAAGGCCTCCCCAAGAGTATACCTAAAATAGTTTTTAGGAACTCTGCTAGTATAAAGGGTATTTTAGAAAGTAGGAAGGATCAACATAAAATGGATGGAATGAGTAATAGAAGAAAAACAGGTACGTATAGGTGCGGGAAGTGCAACCAGTGTGAATACATCATAAATAAAGAAAAAATTTTTATAGAAAGTAGAGGGAGGTGGATAAGTAGAAAAGGTTTTTTTAATTGTGAATCCAAGGGTTTAGTGTATCTTGCCACGTGCGAAAATTGCAACTCCTTTTATGTGGGCAAAATGGAGAGGAACCTTAAGAGAAGAATTTATGAGCATATTTATGATATAACAAAAGGGAAGGAGACAAATGCCCTATATAAACATTCTAAGATGTGTGAGGGTTATACATTTTATTTTATTATTTATTTATTTTTTTTATTATTATTTTATTTTTTTGTTTTAGAGCAAATTAAAAGTGACATCAGAGGAGGCCCTTGGGAGGACACAATAGGCTATAAGGAACTATGGTGGCAATTAACATTGGAATCAAATAAAACCCCTGGCCTTAATGAATTTGTATCCATTCTCCCACTTCTGAAATTGAGAGCAGCTAAGTTATAAGAATTCTTTTTTAAAAATGATGTAATATTTAAAAATGACAGTAGGTGGCACTGTAGTACTATGGATTATACTTTCTTTTAATGAAAGAATGCATCAAGTCTTATATGATTGTTAACCTATGTGCTTTTTATTATTTATTTTTTAAGATTTTTTTTACAAAAAGATTTTAGATGGATTAAAATCACAATAGGAAACAGTTATTTTAATAATTTAAAATAAATCTGTTTTATTAAATATGAACATGAGAAAGTTTTTAGAGGAAGTGAGGTAATTCTGAATATTTATTATTAATGAGCCCAGTGAAGTTTGATTTGTTTATTTAAAATGAAATGGTTAATTTTATTGGTTAATGTTTTAATGATTTATATAAAGTTGTGTGATCAATGTAGTTTGTGTATCTGATGAAGTCCAGTTTAACAGGACGAAAATGCGAGTGAGGTAAAAGCGTTCATGTTGTTTGTTCTTGTGGCGATCTACAATAAAGTATTTTGTTTTTTCTCTCTCCTGGCACTTTGCTCTCTTTTTGGTTTATTTGGTTTTTCTGGAGAGCTTCCGCATCTTTTTTTGGTTTATTCACAGACTATTACACATTTATTTCTACTGGTACAAAACTTTCTAAAGCTCGTATATTTATTTGTTATGACAGTACATGCAGACTGATTATTAACCTGCCTTGCGGCACAGCCTTTACAGCCTAGCATCATGGGCTTGCTGGTTTGCAGCCCGCTCATCTGCAGCTGTCAGAGAAATACAGTGATATGTAGCAATACCTATCCATAGTATACACAAGCTAGGCAATTATTTACTACTTAGTACAATGAGTACTTACTCAGTCCTGGGGCATTGGGCATCTGCCTAGACTCCTGGATCCACTGTTCCAGTACATCCCCTCTCCACTGCTTCAGGTCAGCATGGTGGTGCCTGACCTGCTCACCAGTCCAGGGGATACCTGTGGCACTGGTGAGGTCACGGGCAAGACTGTCCCAGGCCTCCATTTTATACTGCGAACCCTGGTACTGGCCCTGCAGTTGTCTCTGATCATGGTGTTTTACCAGGAGCTATACCATGATTTTTGACTCCTGGATGCCCCAGCGCTGTGCTCTAAATCGAGTGCCTTCACCCACACCAGCCATTCTGCCTGCAGTAGGAAGCTACAACCAGTTATGAGAAGTATTCCCGCCTGTGGGGTTTAAATACAGCCATTTTCACACATGTTCCCATGATTGGCCAGTTTTGAAAAGGCTAAGCTATGGGTACACCTGCTTACATAAGATTGGCACTGCTTAAAGAGGTTTACCACTAGGCAGATTGAATTGGCTCCACTACACATTGCTTACACTTCTTAACTTGAGCTGTGCTGAGGTTAGCATTGCTTAATAGTTAATTAGCACTATATTTGCCATTTGACAATGCTTTATTCTTCTTTACAGGTTATATATGTTTCTGGTATCTGTGATTCATGTGTCCATACACTGTATGGGTACCTGGGGAATTCTGCACTTTATTACAATCACACCTCAGATCTATGCTTACTGCAGTACTCCAGTTCACATATTTATGTTCTGTGGCAGGTTATCCAACATCACACTGTACATAGATTCAGTTCACATGTTTGGTTTGACTTTCCTGTGGTGAGGATTATTTTGCTGATACCTCATTCATATCTATTGCGATGATGGCCTGGTGGTTAACTACTGTGACTATAGTGTACAGGGTCCTGAGTTTGAGCCTTGCAGAAGCAGTTTATTTTGTTGCTGGGCAGAACATGGGCCATTGGATCCAGAGTGATTAAGGCACTTTAAAGCAGTTGTGAGTAGATTTGCGTGGATTTGCGCGACTGTAAACACTGCTAACCTCTGGTTACAGTTTCTTATACTTAGTTAGCTTCTACGTTGCTTAATCTATGTAGGCAATGCTTATCACCACGCAAACGCACTTAAACATGCTTACTACTGCTTATTTTTGCTTAACCCTAGTGCCTTATTCATTATGACACTGACACTTCACATGCAAATTTAATGCAATACTCCACTTCACATTTAAATGTTATTATGTCGGTTATACAGCAACAACATATAAATATATGTTCATATACAGATTTCACATGGAAAATGACATGTGCTGCAGTGGGACTTGAACTGGGAATGCCTGTCTGTTAGGCGGATGCTCTAACCACTACACTATTGCTGTGTTGCTTCATTTGCATACATATTCCTTGTTATCCTCTTCAGCCTTTTCAGCTGCTTTAACCATAGCTAAGCGATGGGCATACCCGCGCACCTATGGTTAGCTGTACTCGGGGTTTTACAAAAAATTAAATAATAGGGTTTCTTCATTTTATTTGACTGTACTGTTGCTGTTGAGCACATATGGACTGTTGGTGGGGATATGCGGACACTGGGGAGCAGTCTCACTCATTTATTTACACATTCTTCTGTTCTACTTTGCAGGGGCGTGTTTATTCTGAGAGCTCTGCTCTCAGACACACCCCCGGCACTCGTCCATGCTCTGTGTAGCATTAGGAGTTCAGGCAACGTGCCTTCTTTAATATGCATGGTGTGCTGCCATCCTCCTCTTAAACTGCTGCTTCTGTGCGTAAATCTGGGAGTATGACTTTTGGTTTCAGGTAATTGCACAGCTTCTGGAAATTTACAGTTCACACATAACAGATAATGTGCATTTTTGTAGTGGAACAAATGTGTTCTCATATTAATCTAAGGTAAATTCAGATTTTTCTTTATCATTTCTTCATTTATATTTTGATCCCTAAACATCTTGCAGACATTACAAATCTGCACAGTTTTTTTAATTCACTTCGGGGATTCTAACTTAGTGCAGAACATCCTAAACTACTTCATTACATATAGTGACTCCTTACTCTGGCTTATGTATTTTATACAGCATAACCTTTTATAGCTTTGCTGGAAAAATGTCTCTGTCATCTTTAATCAATAAGCCCTGTGCACAAGTAAGCTTGTCACTGCATGGTGAGCAAACACAAATATTTAGATGCAGTGACTTAGCGTAGTTTGACTAGTGATTATTAAATATCATAACAACTGCAGCTCAGTGTTCCTTAGTACAGAGTCAAAGCTCTTGGAGCTTCTCACAGTAAGAGAAACAGTCCAAAGAGCTTTCAGATCTTTACCTATTAAGTCTACTATATAATTTTGTAGGTATATACCACTTAAAGTATATGCTATAATATGTCTGGTTTATACTGAAGTTGAGAATCTTACTTTTGCAAAGAGAATGTTCTTTGTAGTCTTGCTTGAGTTGTATGAAGAGATATATTTAATATGATTTGAAGTGGTTTTGATCTGATTACATATTTATTTATTTATTTATTTTGCAGAGCAATCTTTGTTACCAAATACCATGGGCAACATTCTCTTTTCAATCTCAGTGTAGCATGCTTGAGCATCAGTGAAAGCTACATGTCTGCTTTCTTTCAGACTTTGCTGACTAACATTGTAAAATGTTGGTGTAAGTGTTTAAGTAACCAACCTTTTAAAAATGTCAAGGTTTTTATCCTGTTTCATTGAAGGCAACCAAGCAGGAGCACACTCTGGTAGCTTCTAACATTGAATCTGTGAAATCTGAAATTAGCTTAGAAAGATGCTGCACCATCCTAAGGAAATAAAAGAAGATTTATCATTAAGTTTCATCATATTTACAATTACTCTTAGTTTATTAAATTTTGTCTGAAACCATCAAATCCAAAATATCACCCAAGTACTTCAGTGATGACCTACACATTTGATACTTCTATTTAGCTTCAGGCTTTTGCACTTATCTGTCTAGCACTTTAATGAAATGCAGATCATAATCTTGTTTGGTAGCACCCTAGCCTAGAAGAGCACCACTTATACTGATAACACTTTCCAGACTTCAAACATCTTTGAAACTAATACTTGAAATATTTCAGGAGCTGACAGGATTCAAAATCCTTTGTTAGCATCAGGTACTCAGAAGACCCTGTCATTGTCCATAGTAACAACTACTTTAATTGTTTGTCGCTTTTTAATCTACATGCTTAATTCTTGAGGATCTGTACATAGTCCTGCTTCACATATTCACCAGGATAGTTACCCATTCCATCAGTTTTGTTTGCTTGACAATAATTCCCATTCATAATATTTACTTCATTTGTTGCTCAGGTCATACTTTAACTACAACTGGAATTCATCTCAAGACACCACAAGCAGTAAAATATCACCAGAATTTTTAACTCAACCCATTAAGCAAGTTAGAATATACATCTATAATAGCAACAGCAGTTTGCGATATGCATCCATCTGTTTGAAAACTATATTTCTTAACTCTTAATGGTACCTTTGTGATTATGACTAGTTTAACATGCATAGTAATGCATTTTGCTAGTTATATCTTTTAACTGCAGGTAGTAGATTCTGCTGAACTGCATAAATGCACAAATTGTCATGGTACTATATGAATATGCAGCTCGTGATTAACATCAGTGAGTGATTTCGAGAATCACTCAGCAGCAAAAATGGTTTCTTAGGGAGAAAAAAATGCTCACCATAAAAACATGAAGGGCAACCATTCATTCTTATCAGAGTATTTGTTGTACAGGTATGGTCAGTAAAGATGAGGGGATAAGGGGTATAAGTACATGCATGTGTGTATGGACATTTGTGCATTTGTTTGCATGCATGTGTGTGTGTGTGTGTGTGTGTGTGTGTGTGTGTGTGTGTGTGTGTGTGTGTGTGTGCGCGCGCGCACGTGTGTGTGTGTGGGTGTGATTGAGTTGAAACATGCATATAGTTAAATGAATGAGTGTTTGTGACAGTGGCCAACTGTATGGGGGCTTGTTTGTTGGTGTGTGTGTGTGTGTGTGTGTGTGTGTGTGTGTGTGTGTGTGTGTGTGTGTGTGTGTGTGTGGGAATGATTTTGCCAATGAAATGCATGGACCACTAAGGAGAACACATGATGGGCACCCATTCATTCTTATCAGAGTACTTGTTGTACAGGGTAGGGTCAAGAAAGATGAGGGGATAAGGGGTGTAAGTACATGCATGTGTGTATGGACATTTGTGCATGTGTTTGCATGTGTGTGTGTGTGTGGGGGGGATGATTTTGCCAATGAAATGCATGGGCCACTAAGGAGAACACATGATGGGTACCCATTCATTCTTATCAGAGAACTCGTTGTACAAGTAGGGTCAGGAAAGATGAGGGGATAAGGATTGCAAGCACATGTATGTGTGTATGGACATTTGTGCACATGTTTATGTGTATGTATGTTTGTACGTATGTGTGTGGGTATGGGTGTAATTGAGTTGGAACATGCATATAGTTAAATGGGTTAGTATTATTGTGATAGTGGCCATATGTATGGGGGCTTGTTTGTTGGTGTGTGTGTGTGTGTGTGTGTGTCTATGTGTGTGTGTGTGTATGTGTGTGTGTGTGTGTGTGTGTGTGTGTGTGTGTGTGTGTGTGTGTGCGTGTAGGGGAATGATTTTGCCAGTGTAATACATTGGCTACTAAGGAGAACACTACTGCTTTCAGGTCTGACAGTGATAGTATTAGCTAGTATGTGATTCAGAGACATATTAATGGTCTGATAGTTTGGTCTTTCTCTGAATCACATTTTCTCACCATCACTATAGATGACCAGACCATGACAGGATATTACAATGAGTGGTGAACCTATTTCTGAATTCCAGTGAGTAAATACAAACATTCCTACTTTATTGTTTTTAGAAAATGGAAAGCTCAAGTAACATTTTATTTCAAGTTTTACATATTTTAGTGAAATGGTTGTGATCTCCACATAATATATATATACTTGACAAGTTTATTTGCATTTGTTTTCTTATGTCTATGAATACAACATTTACACTGGGTGTGATTTCTGCCTGTTCATTTTTTTCATATATATCATGCTGCTGTCCACATTAAATTTTTGTTATTATTTTTAGCATTTTGGGTTGGTTTTCCTCACATTTACACTCTCATCCTTTATTTTACATGCTTTCAGTTTGTTAGTCATGCTTTTAAGATCCATGCTTGAAACTTACTTGATCTGCACACATCTTGGACTTTATTAAGTTTTAAGTTGATTATGTTAATAATCTGCCTGTCACTTGTTCATTTCTTATTCTACACAAAATTCTATCTCTCCCTCTTATCAGCTCAAGTTATCAGTCTCATAGAAATATGCACAGTGCTTTGAATTAGTCGCATAAGCATATGATCTCTCCCAAGCCTTTGATTTTTAATTAAAAATAAATGCCTTATACCTACACACACACACACACACACACACACACACACACACACACACACACACACACACACACACACACACATACACGCACACACACGCACACACACACACACACACACACACACACACACACACACACACACACACACACACACACACACACACACACACACACACGTGTGTGTGCATGTGTGTGTGTTTTTGGGCTCAAAATAAACTTGAATTTAAGTCCATAAATCATGTCTCTCTGTTTCTCCTCAGGAATAAAACAATAAATAAATAAGTATGTTGACTGCTTCATTGCCTACAGTATGAAGAAATGTACATTCTGTCTTCTCTGATGTGTTGACAATACCATACACACAGACACACAACTGCAGTCTTTAAATACAGAACTTCCACATCGGACACATTTCAAAAAAAAATTTGTTGAGGTTGGTGGTTGTATTGGAGGCATTTCAAGTGAACAAGTAAAAGAATCCAGTGTAAAACAAGAACCATGAAAAGTGTTTACAAAAGCAGGATTTGTTTAATGACATATGAACATGTGAACTAGAACTGGAATCCAGACTGTTTTCCTTATAAAATCTGAAAAAAAGCCTAGCTTCTGCCATCAAAATGTAAACTTTCTAACCACCACAAGAAAAAAAGTGCTCATTTTTGCAGATGGACATGATACAATAATGGCATAAATAAGATGAAAACAGAAGAATCAGAAAATGGCTTCCTTTTACTCAGTTTGAATGCAACAAGTGGTATTAGCTCTTAACAACCCTGAGTTTCTTTAATTCTGAAACTATGTCATATATATGCAATCAAATAAGTATGCACATAATTAAAAATAGTTGAAATAAGAAACAGAAGATAGTCTGTGCATTTACTTCATTAGGAGTGTTTACTATACTGCCAAGTGCATATGGTCATATGTGATCCAAAAACCTTTAGCTGTAAGACCCACTTAAATGTATAGTACTGAAGAACTTCACACACCAATATATATTTGACAGCCATAACAGATTCATCAAGGAGGAACATTACTCTAAAGTGTATGATTCTCCAAAATTTCCTACATCTTCAAAATGTAAATCCAAAAATGCTAATGAAGACTTTGATCAAAAGCACTAAATAAACATATATTTCTTCACTGTATAGTTGCCTTTGGATGTTTTTGGTTTGGATTTGTGCTTTATACATCCATGGGATATGGTAGTTTAATACTTGTTTTGTTGATTTTTTTCCATTATAGTGAAAGTTTTGGGGGTACTTTTTGGTGAATGGCTTTTGTTGGGAATTTAATGCTTATGTCTTTGCTCTGTTGATATGCTCTATGGCTATAGTGACTCTATTTTCATAAGCAGTAACACAGAGTAACTATAAAACTATTCAAATATTGAAAATGATACCATCATCTATCTGATTTATTTGATATAGATAAGCAAAACCTTAAATAAGGGCATTTAAATGGTGGGTCAAGTTGGATGCAGAGTCATAAGCACCTCATAGAGATGTGTAACACAAGGTTCATAAGTAATTATTAGGATAACAACCACCGAAGTTCTTCTCAGATTACCTGAGTAGAACAAGTCATTAGAAATGGATATGTGGGTGTCTTTCAGGCCTACAATGGATCTACTGCAAGTATTCTTGTTGTTAGCAGCAAAAATGTGGGCCAGTAACATCCTGATTATGGAGATCGCTTGGGCTATAACAAGTAGTCATGACAGTAAGACATATCTAGTGCAAAAGACAAGTGTTAGGTATATAAAAGAGAAGTTTCCTCAGCCTGGATGGGCCCCATCAGTTTTTCCAATAGCATTCTATGTTTTAATGACTTTTCTAATGTACAAAGGATATCAGAAATATCAGTGAGGTTGAACTAACATACTAAAACCAAAGGAGTAGTGGTAACCCTAGGAGATGTCAAAGATCACTATACTCACTACACATGACGTAAACATAATGTTGCAGATTTTAGGGACCAAGTGCAGCCTGTCTACAAGAAACACATTTAAATTAAAGATAATGAGAAACTAAAGAAAATGGAATTCTTCCAGGATGTGATCTGGCCTCATGTGTCAGTAAATAAAAGAAATGCAGATGTGTTCATTTTTCAGCAAAACCAATAAAGGTAAGAGTGGCTGCCAATACAGTAACAAAGGATGCTGGGAAACACACTGCCTCTGTGATTAAGGTTTCTGACTTATATTTACAAGGGGCTGGATTCTGTAAAGTGCATGGAATCTGGTGCATTATGCCCATATCTGCACCAAACTTGCAGATAACACAGTAATATGCTAATGTTTGACAAAAAAATCAGAATACCTGAGTGTACTGCAGTTCCAATGGCATACTATAGAAATGCGCAAGTGATCCATAATTCTAAGAAATGGTTGTCCAATAACATTGTATATTACCAAACAAATGGAAAAATTATCAGAAATCAAGAATCCTGAGAGCTGTTTATAAATACAACAAAATCTGTATAGTAAGGTTACAGAGAACTATGGAATGTCACTGACTCCATTGTGATAACCGAAAAAAAAAGCCACACAAATTAAAAATGCCAAGTATCCCAAATTAAGCTGCATGGCATTCGTAACATAGATTTGCAGGAATACACACAGAAATATCTCAGACAAACATGGATATTTCCGTATGACACCCACTAACTTATAATATATGCTTCCAAGCTGCAAGGCTCTTTGTAATACATATATATTCACATCAGTCATTACACTGAACTCAGAGACAACTACAGATATATACATAATACATGTAGCATTAAAAACATATTGGCATAAACTTATGGGTTCCAACAGAAACTGTAAATTTCCTAATAAAAAAATTTAAAGTTGAATGGCAATCACGGCCAGTGAGCAATTTTTTTTTTTTTGGTGAGAATAGGCCCCATTTTTTCCATTTTTTGTTTTAAGAATGGAAAGAAAGGTAAACATAGGAATAGAGGAGGTGAAGGTAATCACAGCAAGTATACCCAAAGAACAAATAGCACAACACAAGACTGACAAAGGTTGGAAAAAAAAAACAATAAGGACAGGTAAGTTACACAGACAGTATGCTGCACAACATAGGCAAGGGAAAATTGACAAACAGGATGGGGATGCATACCAGCCATGGGTAAATGGAAAATAGCAAATCTACCTATGCACTGTTATGTTACCACATGTTGCAAACTGTGTGGCAGTCATACCTGGATGTATATGACCAATGGTAAATGTGTATTGTAGGGTGATAAATAAGGATCACAGTACACAGTGGATGAATAAATACATATCCAAATAGTCTGTCAGCAGTGCAGGTGTAAGCCAAGCAACATCACAGATGAACAAATGTAGGTCAAACAATAACAGATAACTCCAGAAGACAGAACCAAACCTACAGCCATGCATGTGAAAGACAAATAACCAAGCACAGTACCAAACAGAAATACTGCAGAAGAGCAGTAAAGGCTGCTACATACACAAGTAGGTGTACACAACCAAAACAAACATGTAATGGAATGTGTATATGTTACACATATGCTATGTCAAAGGTAACACACAGGTATACATGTGTATGTATGTGTGTCAGTAGCATAAATGGAATTTCCCATAAATTGGAATTGCAAGCTGAGGTAGAATATCTAAAAATATTATTTCTTGAGAAAAATTACCTTATTAATTTGTTTAACACATTGGTTAATGAAATTTGGACAAAAAGAAAAGACCAATATTCACCATTACTTGGTAAAGAACTATCGAACATTACAGGTAACAAAAAAACTACAGAAAACAAAGACCACAGAAATCAGGCCTTTTCATATACCTTTAATAGCAATAGCGTGGACATAGAGGCCATTATTATTAAATACTGGCCTGTGTTATCCAACAACACAGAGATCAACAAATTAATCCCAACGTTGCCAAATTTTATTAGGAAGAGAAACAGTAATCTCAAAGATCTGTTTGAAGGAGAAATGGCAAACAATATAAATAACAAAAAACTAATGAGAGGCACTTACAAATGCAATGCCTGCAAGCAATGCCCCTACATGCTTAATGATACAGGATTATATTTAAAATCTAGAAATATTGGTCTATACTCTTCAGGCCACCATAATTGCAATACAAAGGGCCTAGTATATCTAGGAATATGCCAACATTGCTTGTGATTTTATGTGGGGAAAAACAGAAAGAACTTTGAAGAGGAGGGTATATGAACATCTTTATGAAATTAAAAGTAAGAAAGAAACAAATGCATTCTACAAACATCTATTATCATGTAGAGAAATGGCTTTAAAATTCTTGGTTCTAGAACAAGTTAAAAATGATATTAGAGGGGGTGACTTGGAAACATCCCTAGAATACAGGGAATTAGTATGGCAAATTAAATTACACTCATCAAAAACACCAGGGTTGAATGAACATGTGAGTATTAGCAGTGTTCTTAAGCAGAGAAGAGCCAAATTATAACAAACATATAACAGGAAAATAAAAACAATAAATAAATTTAATACAAAAATTAATTCTTAAATCGGGTTTTAAATTACACTTTTTATATAGGAGTTTTTAAATTCATTTTAAATCCATCATAAATCCAATTGTAATAATTAACTAGCATATCTAAAAACAAAACGAATTTCAATTACAAAAAAGAACATGTTTTTAAATTTATATTAAGTTTAATACTTATAGTAGTAACATTTATACGCAACTCAATTCATCTTAACATTAGTCACATTTTAGCTAGGGGATGATTTTTTAAGATAACATCTATAACAGTATTACACTGGGTTCACTCAATGATTTAATGATGAAATGTAGATATTGAAACAAAGTATTTATTTATTTATTTATTTGTGGACTCATACATCTGTAATAGTGAGGTTTTATATGTTCGTTGATGAGTCAACTAGGAGATATTTTCATAAGTAAACGAAGTATTTATGTATCTATTTATTGTAATAATTTATGTATTTATGCAAGAGCACATTAGACAAGAGAATGTTTACATATGTTTTCTGTTTTAATAACAAGAAGATAACTTTGCTTATTAACAGGAATTTTTAAGTATAAGTCCGTAAAATACTAGTGTTCCATAACGCAAGTTAAGATGGTGCAACTGTACAACAGTTTTATTTTCACAACGAAGTTTACAACGGAACGTCCCACTTCAAGCTAGTTTTGCACAGTACCACAAAATATCCATTTTAAAGTTTATTTTATTATAAGAATACAAGAAATACACCAACTAATTAAATTTATGAAGTCCTTTATAAGCTGCATTAACATCATTCATGTATTTAAAATACGTAATTTTATACCATATTACACTTTTTATGTTTTATTCACGAGTCATTTTAAGAAAGGAGATAGCTTTAAGCATACACACATTTTAGAACGTCCTTAATAAAAATGGTTTTAATCAAACAATTAATCAATTAAGGTGTATGTATAAAAGCAAAGGAATTGTTCAGCATAGTATCTTGGTAAAGCCTGGGAGTGCCCGGGCGAAAGCACTTGATTCATTTCTTTGATTCATTTCTTTGTGACTTTTGGAGAACACAATAAATCCTTTAACTAAAGAAAGAAACGTTGGTTCCAGTTTGTTTTTCCAGCCGTGGTCTTCGTGGTTACCAAGGAAGTTCATCCTGCAGTTGTTTTTTTGCTTATAAATGGAATGCACATGAAATCAAGGTCAATAGACATACATACACCAGTCACATGTAATAGTATGTTAAAATATGTAACATTACATAACAATGAATATAGCAGATTGTGTACATGGATGTAAGAAAACTAGACTGGGTAACACACAAGTAGAATAAGAATAAGGACATACTGCAAGCATTATCCAGCAACTTGTGTGCATTAGAAAATGGCCATAAATGTGTCACATATTCACTGTGTCAAATTAAGAAATGGCAATGGACAGTAGTATGAGCAAAGACAAATGTACCTGTAAAAAATACTAGGGGAATATTAAGGTGGGAGGAAGCTGGACACCTGGGATCACATCAGGGTAAAGCAGGACACGGTAAGCTGACACAATGCAAATGTATGGGTAAAACACACATTGTGCTGTAGAAGACTTACAGACATATATTTAAATAAATAAAAAATGTATGTCAAATGGCCAGCTAGATTGCTAAATGTCCATAAAACTGGACATGTATAAAACACACATACACATAATGTGCAATCATGTCACATCAACATGCATAAGTAAGTAAGCTAAAAACTGCAATTGCATACACATATTCATGTATACTGTAATTCAGTTGTCAAATAAAGAAACACAGGTGTAGGTCAAAGAACCTGCTCATTACAGAGCAAAAAACACTAATGTGAGCTTCATTATAACACATCAGCAGTACATCACTGATTGCTCACTTGTCAAAGGTACATTTCCGTTTCAGTATGTATCTGACTATGTGCATACACATGTACAGTCATGTTTACAGTCTTTATAGAACATGTATACCAATGTCACTATATCATGCGTGTGGAAATGCTGCATAAAATAAACATGGTGTAATGTACTGTGAATGAATGCACAATTTGTAACACTGTGAACAGAAAAATATTACCTTGCTGTTCGATGCAGTCAGTAAAGGAGGACTGCACATGGGACATCATGAAAACTGTCATCCAAAAACATGTGGAATGACATGTCTGTATGTTGAAAGTATTGCTATGGCAAAACAGACATCCAAGACATATGACACTGTCAGTGTTGGACTATGGACAACATATGTTATCTGTCAGTTGTCCTAGTAAAGCACATGTTTACAGGGTGTCTGTTGCAGCACTATCAACAGGTTAACTGCCACAATGCATGGAGAGTTGAATGTGTGTGGACAGTGTAATGTGTCAATGTGTGTCATACACACATTGAAAACAAAGTAAATGTCACATGATAATAACAAATAAGCATGCCAGATGCATGGTATGCATGCACAAGAGTGTAGATACAGTTCAGTCAGTTAAACTGCGATCACCATGTTGGCAGCATAATAGAAGTGGACCACACAGATGATAACTTCTGACTGGAGGGACTAGGCTGATGTGGATCAGATTCTCAAATGATCTCATGAGCTATCATCCAGAACAAATCCCACATAGCCCATGCCATCTCATCAAAGAAGGTCCCCATCTTGTCCGTCATCTGTTATGACCACTCAGCTCTCCCAAAAATCATCTCTATCACAGTCATTGCAATGTCTACTCCAGGGTGCAGGCAGAATGTTTCAGGCAGGGGTAGGTCTGGTGCCTCATCATAGTTGTCATCATCACCACTGACTTCTTTGGATGAATCTGGCAGTGACTCACATGTTCATTTTCATGTCTTCTTATTGGCGAACATCTTTGGGCACTACACTTTGCAAAGATTAATTGCAAAACACAGCAGAAAAGAAAACAAAATGTCTATCATGCAGAACAAGCCCATGAAAATCACTGCACAACACAATATCATTATGATGACAATTTACACAGGGACTGAGACACACCCATTATGGACAGAGCCCTGTATGTTGTACTCTTAAAAAAGGACAACAGTATTCTATTCTGAAAAATTCTCAATGCTTAGACAAACACATGGGTTATTAGCTTTTTAAAAATGTATGAATGTTCAAAAAACATATTTTACTCTCTGCATTCAATGATTTATATGAGCAGTCACAATGTTCCATTGCAAAATAAGACATTATTGTGGGCAACAGGCAAACCGTATGACAACATTCTGAGACAGGCAGCATGGTATTTGGCTGAACACACTTCAATGTAATGAGTACAACACTAAAAACAATGTGATATGTTCAAGCAAAACAACTTTAGACATATCAGAATGTAATATATCTGTTAATAACATTATTACACATGTACAACTGTATGCATTATCTTCAAAAGCAATCAGGAATCTATAAAACAAAACTTTCAGAATATGATTACTGATTATGAACCGCTGCTACAAAATGGTACTTGCTCAGGTGTCAGCCAACCTAGGCTATAGGAGTGTTAAAAAAAATAAATAAATAACCAAGGAGTTGGAGACAAAAACAATGTCAATATTGACCTGAGGGTGTGCTGATTATGAACTGCTGCTATCAGAAGTGTCAGTTAACCTGGATTATAAGTGTGATTTTACAAATAAACCAAAAGTGTGTGAAGCAGATGCAATGCCAATGATGAAATGAAGGGTATGTCACACAGTGTGCAAACAGCAGTGCTAACCTAACACAGCAGACACCCATTCACTCTGTGGGTAGGCAGGCTGTGCACAACAGATCAATCATCAGAAAACATAGCCAGACATAGAAGTGTTTGCCAAATCATGTGTCATAAACAATAATCGCAGCATTTACACTTGCATGTAACATTCACCTGATGACCTGTATGACAGATGCACACAACATACTGTCATTTAGGTTGTGGATGCACTGTTAAAAATGGGTCTATATTAGAACATTGACTTTTTAAAACATCGAATGTTCTAATATCGATCCCTATTCAGTGAACGCTGACAATATCGAACATGCAGAACAGCAAATTTTTTCCCAGGGAAAAAATTTGCTGTTCCAACACACATATACACACAACACAAACACACCAAACAAACAGCAATCCACACACATACACCTAAAATCCTATATCTAACCCTACACTAACCTGTACACACACCACTAGCTATCCACTTACCTTAACCCAAACCCTAGCCCTAAGGTCTGTTACTATCACACACTCACCTTACCCATGCCCTAACCCTAACTCACCTACCCCACCCTAACCCTCATATCCACACAATCGCACACTTACCTGACCTGCACCCTAACCCTAACTCACCTACCCCATGCCCTAACCCTCACATCCTCACAATCACACACTTACCTGATCCTGACCCGTAACTTTCCACCACAGTGCTGAACATAGCAAAGCCACAGGAATGGCCAACTGAATTCCTTCTCTAGGAAGAAATTTGGTGTTCCGCTGCTTCGCTATTTTCAGCGTTCACTGAATAGGGGTTGAGATTAGAACATTTGAAGTTGTGAAACTTTGATGTTCTAATATAGACCCGTTAAAAACACATATGCTGTGAAACTGGATTAAAAATACATAATATATCAACACAGTTTTAATAGGGTTGCCACCTTTCACTGTGGCTAAAACCGGAGTAAGGCCACCCCCCTCACATCACCTGTAACCCCACCCATTCCTACCCCTCTCCTGCCAGCGCCCCACCCATTTATGATGTCACTATGACATCAGCAAGTGGGAACTCCCCTTTCCCATTCCTGATGGCTGCTTTTAGCCGATTTACTATGCTTTTCTGTAAAAACACCTAGTAAATCAGCCGATTTAACAACCTCCGATAGTCAGTTTCCTTTTTTGAAACAGAATACTGGAGTTTGTACATTGTTTCCCGGACTACCGGAGAATCAATTTGATTTCTGGATATTCCAGAAAAAAAAAATGGATAGGTGGCAACCCTAAGTTTTAATGACAGTTACCATTTGCTGATTTCACTTACCTTACTGATGCATGATGCATATCTTTGCATTCTAATGAATAAACATGTTAATTTGAAAATTACAAGCATGAAACAGTGGAATTTGCATTTCAGTTCATAATATACATAAAATATTTAACATACCTCTCTCCATCTGCTGCCCTTCAAGCATGTACATCTGCTCGATACACATTGCTGTGTTTCAACTATGGTCCTCATCTTCTGAAATAAAAAAATTTAAAAAAATTAAAAAATGTATTTCAACAATGATATACATTTCAAAACACAGTTTGTAGACTGTTTTTCTGAAAATGTTATACATTTTACGGCACAGTTTGTAGACTATTTCTCTGAAGAAGATTAGATAAACACAATACACAGTTGACATTTAGGTGTTAATGACTTTGAACACAGATTGGCGGACATATGATTCAAACCTGCAACCACACTCTACATTCAAGCTCTAAGCATACAATCTACTTGCTTATCTAACACATCCTAACTATAAAAGAATGTTGCCTAGGCAGTGAAAAGAATTAATGCTATGACATCATCTTGATGAGGGATGAACCATTAAGAATGATCTTCGATTCAAAGATGGCCGCCATTCTATAAGCACTGCAGTACTTCAGCTCTCCAAAGACCAGAGAAAAAAATCAACCCTGCGGATGTACATTTGGAGTTAATCAACTAATTGGCAGCAATTAATAAACTACTAGAAGTCAGCGATCACATTGAGGGAAAAAAATTGAAAAAAAATACTTGGTGACAACAGGATTAGAACTGATTGCTAGGTTGACTCTGAACAGAGCACCAAACAAAAGACTGAACTACCTCACCACTGAAACTTTTCCTTGGCAAATATCTCTATCTGCAGCATTACAAAATGTCAAAAGAAGATAAAAATATGGATACTACAACTACTAAAACTAAACTGTCAGCATTACAGTCTCCAGAGAAGGAATCTATAATTAAGAGACAGAAAACAGTTAAACAGCAAGAGACTGCAAAAACAGTGGCATCAACGAAATCTGATCAACAGGTTACAATGGAAGAAATTAAGTCTGCATTATTACCTATACAGGATGCTTTAAAAGACCTAGCATCCCAAACACAAACATTTAGTGAGACATGTAATCGGATTCTAGCAAGAATGGAGAAAGCGGAAACCAGAATTGCAGCAAATGAAGACAATATAACATTGCTCACTAAAAGAACTGAATCACATGAGGCTGATATTCAAATGATGCAAAACAAAATTCTGGACTTGGAAGCAAGATCGAGACGTAACAACATAATCATCAGAGGGATCCCAGAATCAATCCAATATAATGATCTGACCACTTCCATTTTACAAATATTTGAAACACTACTTAAGGACTCTGTGGCTGTTCAGCAAATTATCATTGAAAGAGTGCATAGAGCATACAGGGATTCCCAAGCTTCAAATACACCCAGACCAGTGTATGTCAAAATATTAAACTTCCAGGATGTGAATAAAATACTTCTAACCATTAAAAAATCTGGTGGCTCTATAATGTGGCAAAGTTATAAAGTTTCTATAACACAGGATTTACCAATACAAATAAGACAGTCTAGACAAATGCTGGCTCCATACTGTAAGTTTCTAATTGACAAAAACATTAGATTTCAAATGAAATATCTTAACAGTTTAATATTTACTCTTAATGGAATTAAATACACTGTAAATACAAAAAAAGAAGCCAGACCTACCTTTTTGAAGCTTTTTAAGGCTTTGCCACCGTCTGAAAACTGAACAGTCCATCTAGGCTTCTTCCAGCATTAGAGTGAAAGGGAGACTTCATTTACGAGGATCCGAGGCTTCAAAATCCTTTGTCTGTGCTTGTTTGTTCAGCAGGCCTGGTAATTCTCCGTTTTATCTTCTTATCTCGTCTTCCTAGCTGAAACACGAAGATTCTACGATGTTTTATGGCTCCAACGAGCGCTTCTGACCCACGAGGCAACAGGAAACAAGGTAAAGGAAGCAGGGGGACCGTTTTGAGCGTGGTGCAGCTGAGAGGTCCATTCGTGAATTGGTTCCCCCGTCGCGAGCGCAAAGATTTGGAAAATGAACTGCCTGGACTGCTGCAACTGCTGGGAAGAAAGAAGAGCTACTGAGGATCGAAAATGAAGCTTTTTTGGACTTATTTGATGGTAAAATGACTGTAAGACGATCAATGAGGTCAAGTGTGTCAGGTAAAGATTAAAATGTATGGTTTGGCTGTTGCAGTGTAAGATCCTATGGCTTAGTGGTAAATCAAAGTAATGCAGTCTATGTTTTTTATTTCTTTTTTCTTTTTCATGCTTGCCTTCTATTTTAATGTGTTCTGTCTTCTAAATAAATAAGTATTTTTTAAATTTAATCAGTTTAGAGAAAAAGCATAATCAGTAAACAGAAGTAGTAAATGTGCATTATGGGTTATGTTTAATTGCATTGATCTATAAAAATTAACATGTAATGGTGTAGGATTGTTTTGAAAAAAAATAGCTGACCAAAATAATTACATTGTTTTAAACAAAATGTATAAAAAATTGTGTGCTTATTATGTGAACTGTTAGTTAAAAGGTTTTAGAACAAGTAATTACAATGCTAATATATTATTGCTGAATATAAAGTTTGATAAAAGTGAATTATTTGACATGTCAGGTACAATTAGTTTATATGAATATTGGGGAAAATGTACAGAGCTGTAGTTACTTGAGTGCGGTGTTTAGTAGGGAATGTCTGGGTTAGGCTTTGTAGACTTAGATATAGTTGGTGTAGGTTTTTTGCATGATATTTTATTGATAGTTAATAGAATTAGTAGATTAGCTACTTGGGGAATTTTAAGCAATGTGAAAAACCTATGTTCATCCTGGTCCGGAGGAATAGTGGATAGGCACTGGGTAGGGATGGGATGGCAGTTTTGCTTCCAAAAAATTTACGAAATACCAACACTTGTCAATTTAGGGTGGAAAACAAAAACTAGATATCATTATTCATCAATGCATAGCTTAGAATGTGGATAATAGATTCCTGGAACGTTAAAGGACTCCAGAACATGAAAAAAAGAAAGCTGTTTCTGCATCTGTTTTTTAAATCAATAGCAGGATGTTATGTGATCCTATCTCGCCTACATTCTGACTGATGGGTTCGGAGCCGATCCCTCGGCTCCGACTCGGCACGCTTATGCCAAAGAGCGAAGTCTCTTATTGGCTGAGCTTACTATATCCCAGGATGCACCACTACCAGTCCCCCAGATCTCGTTTGCCGCTAACAAGTGAAGACGTGGTCTCGAGCTGGCTGAGCTAAGTAGTGATTATTTTCACTAACTTCCTGTCAGGAATTTCTTTATACTTCAACTAAAAGCTGTTTTAACAGCTATCTTGTGTTTTGAGTGCGTTTGGAGAAATTTACTTGGTAAATTCTTGTGTTGTGAGTGTTGTTTGACTAGAAGTACCTCTTGTGTGGAAAGGCCTTTCCGGTCTTTTGGTTGTTAGGTGACTTCTGTTCTATTTAGGATCTCGGATCCTTTATACTGGTGATAGTTTCTCTTTCTTAAAAAGAAGGACAAAGCAGAGAAAATTTCTTTTTTCTGTCATAGTTACAGTGTTTGTACTGTGTTTGGCTAGTTCACTGAATAATTTACCGGAATGTCTCAGGTTCCTAGGCCTTCAGGCTTTAAAAAGTGCACCAAGTGCAACTTTAAAATGTCTATAACAGATGACCACTCTCTCTGTGTTTATTGTTTGGGTGCAAAACATTTGCAGGAGTCCTGCAGCGTGTGTCACGCTTTTTCCTCGAGGGTCCTCCAAGAGAGGAAAAATAAGCTTATATTAAAAGGCCTTATAAAACCCTCCTTTGAAGAAGCTTTAGCATCCTCTCCTTCTCCTGCTAAAAAGAAAAGGGCGTCGGCTCCGACCAGTCCGTCGGATCCGACCGCCAAAAGACATAGGCAGGCTTCTCCTTCGGCTCCAAGGACTTCGGAGCCGAGGGCGGAACGGTCTGCCTCGATGCCACCAGTCTCGACTCCTCTGGCTTCGGAGCCGATGGCTGGGGCATCGAGAGGCGGGTCACCTTCGTCGGCTCCACTGGTCTCGGAGCCGATGAAGGTTGTCCGCTCAGACACTTCCTCCTCGGCACCTAAGTCCTCCTCGGCACCGATGGAAGCTAGTTTGGGTATTCCTTCGGCGCCGATAGTCATCGAGTCGCCTCGGAGCTGGTCCCCTAGCCCCTTGGGGCCGTTGGAGAGGCCATCTCGAACCCGTTCAGTATCCTCTAGGTCATCGAGGATGTCAGATTCGGACATAGACAGGGTGCTCCAAAGACTGTTCCAGTCCCCAGTCTTTCAAAAATTTGTTTCGGCTCCGACCCAGTTGGCTTCGGAGCCGACAGCCCATGCCCATGTCATTGCCATTCCTCCTCCGACCGCTTCGGCTCTGTCGGAGCAGGTGCTGTTGGAGCCGGTGGAGGTCTTAGGGTCGGCTCCAACCCTTACTCCAACCCCGGCCTTCGGGTCCGAGTTTGGCACACAGACTTCTTCGGCTGGACCCGGGGGTGACGTTTCGGGACCTATGTTGTCGGTTCCGAGCCTCCCTCTCGGTGCTTCGGCTGCGGGACTTCTGTCTGCTATCATGGCTCCGGGGACCGGACACTCCCAGGATTCTGGGGGTCCGGCTTTCAGAGCTATGAGGAGTGCCTTAGCCAAGTCTTCTTTGGCCATCTCTCCGGCTTTACCGGCACCTTCCCTGGGTGTGGAGACTGGGTCTTTGGCAGTTCCCCTGTCCTTAGGCAGCGGAGCCCCGGGGCCTGAGGTTACCCCCTCTGGGGGTTCCCTCCTCCTGAGGGTTCTTCGGAGTTGTCTTCAGAGGAGCCCCCAAGGAAGAGATCATGCAAGAGGAAGCACGTGGACTCCCCCGAGTCTCTTACATCGGACACTGATCTTGATGATGCGGAGGGGTCCCCAAAGTCGTCCTCGGATGATGTCTCATTTGCAGACATTTTAGAGATCCTCAAACAACGAGGCGGCTGGATGTCCAAACCCCCCTCTGCTGATGAGTCAGTGCTTCTCAAGGCCTTTGGGGCTCAGCCCTCCGCCTCCTGGGTGTCTCCGCCCTTCGAGCTCCTGGATTTGGTTTGTCGGAGGGCGTGGGAACATCCAGATACCGTGGAACCAGTGCCTTCTCGTCCTAACAAATTTTTGTCTGCCCCACCCGAGAAGGAGTTCCTGACTAAAGGCGTGGCTGTAGATGCCATGGTGGTGGCATCTGCTACACAACAGGACGTGGCAGAGGCTTCAACGTCCGTCCATCCTCCTAATAAGGAGTCTAGGAGCAGGGACCGCACGGGAAGCGCACCCTGACTTCAGCGGCCTTTACTTTAAGGTCCCTGAATTATTTGGCACATTTTACCAGGCTACAGAGGGATCTGGTCAAGGAGCTGTCAGATTCCTCTCGGGTAACCTACCTGAGCAGCTAGCCCAGTCGGTTAGCTCTCAGTTGGCTATCCTTACTTCAATTTCTAACTCGTCCATGAGGCTCATTTCATATGCGGCCAAAGGGGCGGGTAGAGCGGCAGGCACAGGCGTGGCTCACGGAGACAAGCCTGGCTCCGTTGTGTCATTTTATGGAGGCCTTCAAGTCTTCCTTCACGACGCTCCCTTTGATGGGTCCTCTTTGTTTGGACCTAAGGTTAAAGACACTCTTACCCGCTGTGAGCAAGAGGGAAAAACTTTATCTGCCGTAGGTGCACGTTATTCCACTCCCTTTCGGCCTTATCCCAAGGCTAAAGGAGGAGGGAAGATGTGGTTCCGTAAATCACGTAAGTTTTTTCCTCAACAGCAGGAAGATTCCCCTTCCAGAGGCAGAGGACGGGAAATTTTTCTGGGAGACGCCGTCCCAGAGGCGGCAGAGGGCCCCGCAATTCTGGAGACCGCGAGTCCTTTCGTGGCTCTTCAGCCTCCCACACTTCATGAGGGATTGCCCGGCTGTGCTGCTCCAGAGCCATTCGGGTGCCGTTTTGCCAAGCACCTAAAAGCCTGGGAGTCTATCACTCAGGACAGATGGGTGCTTCGGATTATTGCCGGAGGTTACACCATTCCCTTCACACACTCACCCCCACCGTCCAAAAAAATCCCGGACCCACCACCCAGTCAAAGGGAAATTGCAGCCGCAGAAGCATTAAAGCTGCTAGAAAAAGGAGTCATCCAACCGGTCCCCACAGACCAGATCGGATCCGGAAATTACTCAAGGTTCTTTTTAGTGCCAAAAAAGACAGGGGACCTGAGACCAATATTAGATCTCAGCAGACTAAACCAATCCATCACGAAATCCAAATTCCGAATGGTCACGTTACAATCCATTCTCCCATTGTTGGAGAAGGATGTTTGGATGTGCTCCATAGATCTCAAGGACGCCTATTATCACATACCGATACATCGGGCATCCAGGAAGTATCTGCGCTTCAGCCTGGGAGACAGTCATTTCCAATTTTGTGCACTGCCCTTTGGTCTCACCACAGCCCCCAGGGTGTTCACCAAGTGTTTGGCAGTAGTGACTGCTCACCTGAGGAGTCTTGGATTCCAAGTGTTTCCCTATCTGGACGACTGGCTCCTGACTGCCACCACCAGGCATCTACTAATCGACAACCTCAAAGCCACCTTTTCCCTGGGTGCTACCCTGGGAATTACATTCAATTGGTCAAAGTCTGTCTTGCTGCCCTCTCAGCGCATAAGGTTCATAGGAACAGAGATAGACTCAAAATTGATAGGCGTCTTTCTTCCTACCGAAAGGATTCTAACTTTACAAGGTCAAGTTCAAGCCCTGCTTTCAAGATCCAAAGCCCCAGCCAGGATGGTCCTGCAACTTTTAGGTTCAATGTCTGCACGGTTCTCCTAGTTCCTCTGGCAAGATTGCACATGAGGATTCTTCAGTGGCTATTATCGACTCAATGGTCCTTTCAGAATCTTCCCCTCAATCACCCCATTATGATTACAGAAACGTGCAAACGGGACCTCCGCTGGTGGCTTCACCCGTCCAATCTGAATCAGGGAAGACCTTTTGTTATCCCCCCTCCGGTGGCCACCCTGACGACGGATGCCTCCCAGACAGGGTGGGGGGGGCATTGTCTGGGCAGGTTAGTTCAGGGTTCCTGGCTTCCAGACGAAACCTTTCTCCACATCAATGTGTTGGAGATGAGGGCTGTACTTCTGTCCCTACAGGCTCTCCACAAGTTTCTCCCTCAGGGCATTATCGCTATCCACACAGACAACATGTCGGTGGTCTGGTATCTAAACAAACAAGGAGGGACCAGATCTTACCCCTTTGCAGAGAGGCCATGAGGGTGTGGGAATGGGCTGTAGCTACCAACCGCTTCTTGGTAGCGACCCACATTCCAGGGAAATCCAATATATTGGCAGACAGATTAAGCAGGACAATTCTCTCTCCTCACAAGTGGTCCCTGAACGAAACAGTAGCAGCTCAGGTTTTCAGAAGATGGGGACGCGTGCTGCGACCTGTTTGCAACACCACAAAACACAAAGTGCAAAAGGTTCTTCTCCTTGACTCCACATCAGGGGGAGGCAGCTATGGATGCTCTAGCACAACCTTGGCCAACAGGGCTACTTTATGCTTTTCCTCCGGTTCCACTTCTTCCCAAAGTCATTCAGAAAGCTTCTCAATTGGGGTCCACAATGATACTAATTGCTCCGTACTGGCCTCGTCAGGTATGGTTCCCCTACCTGAAGAAACATGCGGTGGACGATCCTTGGGTTTTGGATCTAACCCCGGATCTGCTAATTCATCAGTCGGGACGACAACACCAGTCCCTTGACGTTGAAGTTGACAGCTTGGCTCCTCCACTTCCGACTTTAGTCAGAAATCACACCTTAGACCCGGAAGTTATTCACATTTTATCTTCGGCCCACAAACCCACCACTAAGAAATTGTACCTCAGTAAGTGGAAGAGGTTTGCTATCTGGGCTCAACTCAGGGGCTTAGACCCTATCACTGCCCGATTCCAGAGGTTTTGAAATTTTTAACATCCTTGTTTAATCAAGGATCTTCAGTCTCTACTATTAAAGTCCAACTTGCAGCTATCTCTAAATTTCACGAATTCATGGATCCACCGTTGATGAGCAGCAGATTATGCAAAACTTTCATTAAAGGTGCGGGCTGTTAAGACCCCAGTTTTTCATCCTGCGCCTCCGTGGGATCTTGATTTGGTGCTTCGTGCCTTAACATCTTCCCCTTTCGAACCGGCTGCTACATGTGAGTTAAAATATCTGTCTTGGAAAACTGCCTTCTTAGTTGCAATTACCTCTGCAAGAAGGGTTTCAGAGCTTCAAGCCCTATCTATCAAACCACCGTACTTGATTTTTCACAAGGATAGAGTATCACTTAGGCCTAACCCATCTTTTGTCCCAAAGGTTTGTTCTAATCTCTGTCTCCAACAATCTCTAGAGCTACCAGTTTTCTTTCCAAAATTCTCCAACGAAGCAGAGTACACTCTCCATAAATTGGATGTTCACAGGCAATTGCGCTTCTATCTAGACAGGACTCAGCAAATTTGTAAATCAGACCAGTTGTTTGTGTCCTTTTCAGACAATAAATTGGGTAAAACCATCACAAAAGCTACTATCTCCAAATGGATTAGAGATTGTATAACTCAGGCTTATTCCTCTTCAAATAAGCAACTTACAACATCTATCAAAGCTCACTCTACCAGAGCTATGGCTACTTCTATCGCCTTTCATTCCAAGCTCGCTATTTCTGAGATTTGTGCTGCGGCTACTTGGTCCAACCCGCACACTTTCATTTCCCACTATAAATTGGATGTGGCATCTAAAGGGCGAGCATCATTTGGTTCCACGGTACTCAGGAGTGTTTTCCAGTGAGCCACCCAGGATTCAGGTGCTAGGGACGCTGTCCCATCAGTCAGAATGTAGGCGAGATAGGATCACATAACATCTTTTAGTTATGTACTCGCCATAACTTCAGATGTTTGGGATCCATCTCGCCTACATTCCTAATACCCACCCTCCTTCCCCCGGCCTTGGAGATCAGAAGAGATTGAACGGTTTTGAGTTCTACTGTTTTATCTTGTTTCATCTGACGATGTTATATAAGCAGTGTGTGCATGTGTGCATGTATGCGGACAAACTAGATCTGGGGGACTGGTAGTGGTGCATCCTGGGATATAGTAAGCTCAGCCAATAAGAGACTTTGCTCTTTGGCATAAGCGTGCCGAGTCGGAGCCGAGGGATCGGCTCCGAACCCATCAGTCAGAATGTAGGCGAGATGGATCCCAAACATCTGAAGTTATGGTGAGTACATAACTAAAAGTTTTATTCTATTACAAGAAACGCATTTGACTAATGACCAGTGGGAAACAATGAAGGACAAGAAATGGATTAGGAAGATTGTGACGGCGGAAGGGACTACAAATAGTGCTGGGGTGGCAATTATAATCAAGAATCATTTTCAAGGAGAAATTTTGGAGGACAAAACTGACAAAGAAGGCAGATGGTGTTTGGTGGTTCTCAAATCTGACAGTCTTGATAAACGTACTTATATGTGTATATGCCCCTAATGTGAACCAACATTATTTTATAGCTTCAATTTACTCCATTTTACAGTCATATAATAACTGTTACATAGTGATGGGGGGAGATTGGAACGCATACCAAGATTCTAAACTTGATAAGTTGGGAGCTTCTACAGCTTTTAATAAGCAGGCAATGGTAGTGTTGAAAGAACTGAGAACTGATTTCAAACTGTATGACCCTTTTAAACACACACACATACAAGCAAAGGCAGAAAACTTTACTTTTTATTCTAGCTGCCATAAAATGTGGTCGAGAATTGATTTTTTTTAAATACCAGAAGTATTCATTTCACTTGACCCGAGGGTTTCTAATCAAGCTAGACAGCTCTCTGATCATTCTAAGATAACTTTAACTTTAAATACCGATTTTTTGAAAACTAAAAGTCAATGTGGATATAATTGGTCCTTAAACCCATACCTATTGACCAAAGAAGATATAGTACAGGAAGTTAAGGAGATACTTAAACAATTATTATATAACATTCCCTGTAACGAACATCCATTAGATATAGAATGGGCCACAACTAAAACTTTGTTAAGAGGATTATTTATTCAGAAAGCCACATATTATAAAAAAACTGCAAAATAAAGAACAACTGGATTTGGAAACCAAAATACAATTATTGGACCAGGAGTTGATGAGGAACTACACTGAACAGACAGAAAATGAGTTGTTAAGATGTCAGAAAGAGCTGTTTCTTATGCATAATAGAAAACTGACACCGTATGAACAAAGAAGTTTAGTTAAATATGCAAATCACATTCAAACTCCCTCGAAAGCATTAGCCCATATTATTAATCAGACGAAATCGACGCGATTAATTACTGAAATAAATCACAATACGTTATATACTGATAAGTCAGATATAATGAAGATTTTTGAATCAATTTTTATTCAGATATATGGTGAGCAACAAACACACGTTCATGATAAAGAGAGAAAAGACTTCTTACAGAAAATTAATTTTCCCAATATTGACAAAGATTCTCATGGAGAATTAACTGCACTGATTACAGTCGAGGAAGTTTTGGAGGCAATTAAGAAATTGAAGCCCCATAAAGCCCCAGGACCAGATGGTATGACCTCCGAATTTTATAAATTTTTTAGTGGGATTCTGAGCACCGTTCTTTCACAGACTTTTAGTTATATCATTTTGAATGGCAGCAATGATCTTCACTTTAATGCTTCAAGAACAATCCTGATATTGAAAGAGAATAGTGATCCCCAAAATCCAGACAATTACAGGCCTATATCACTGTTGAATATTGATATGAAAATCATGACATTTATTCTAGCTAGTAGATTAAAAAAATAATAAATTTGATAATATCAGAGGAACAGGCGGGGTTTATAGATGGGAGACAGACTACGGACAATACATTAACTCTTCATACATTAATATCTTATGCGAAGTATAAAAATATGAACATATATGCTTTAATAATTGATGCACAAAAAGCATTCGATAGAGTTAATTTGGCATATTTATTTGACATATTATCATATTTCAATATACCTCAGGTCTTTATTTCAACGTTAAGGAAGTTATATAATAATGCATACACTAGTTTATCTATAAATCATGAATGCTCCAAAAGGATTCAAATTAAAAATGGAACTCGACAGGGATGCCCATTATCTCCCATACTGTTTAATCTGTATTTGGAGCCTTTATTTCTTCATATGAAGCAAAATGTTTTTTATAACTTTCCTGTACTTCTTGGGATAAAGGTTAGGATGGCCGCTTTTGCAGACGATCTAAATATATACAGTACCACACCGGTGTCGGATACGGAAAAAATACTAACAGCAATACAAAACTTTGAGAGAATTTCTAATTACAAACTAAATTTAAAAAAAAACAAAATATTCCCTCTAAAGACACCTACACCTTTTTCAATGCTACCATTGATAGGACAAGTAAGAACAGAAGAAAGAATAAAATATTTGGGGATTGATTTCTCAACTGAAAATAGAGAATTCTTTATTAATAATATTAAGGCAACTGAAGACCGAATAACATTGGATTTGAAAAGATGGAGTAAGTTGAAGCTACCGATGATGGCAAGAGCAGCGATAATAAAAATGAACGTTCTCCCCAGAATGCTTTATATTTTTAGAGCAGCACAACTCAAAATCACGAAAACATTCTTTAAGCAGTTTCAGATAGGATTGGGGAAATTTCTGTGGGAACCCAGAAAAACGAGAATATCTTATGAGAAACTGATGGCTCCTAAAACTAGGGGGGGGTTGGATTTTCCGGATTTTGAGATGTATTATACAGTGATTCAGGCCAGTAGGGTTTTAAGGGTGTCTTACTTGGACAGTGAAAATAGAAAATGGACACCCAAATGGGTGCTACTAAATTCTAAACATATAAAAGGAACGGGAATTAATGTTAAAGCTGTACCATTTTTAAATAAATGAACACTGAGCAAATATGAGTTAATGGAGCACATTAAGATATGGGCAATGGCAACTCAAACTCTGTTTGCCTCTTTGAACCTATTAAAATATATGATGATGTTTCAACCGTTTCATGGGAATCCTAATATGACTATTGGTAATCAACTGATAGACTTAAAGAAATTTCCATTTATTAAGGATTTAACTGTAAGTGATTTATACCCCTTCGTAGGAGTAGCGGTACAAGATATCTTAAAATAGATGAATCTTCCCATTTCTTATTTAATTATAATGAGGCAGATAAAAGATCTTGCCATAAATTATTTTAATAGTTCCGAAATCAAAAAAGAGGAACTAGTTATTTCGCGTCATCTGTGGGAAGCATTGCAACAAGACAGAAAATACATATCCTCAGCGTATAAAATGGTAAAAGAGAGAAAATATAATAATCATATTCTGTTATCGAAATACTGGAAAGAGAAATTGGTATCCCTAGACGATAATAAGATAGTAGAGATGTTTAACTTAACATTGAAATCCGTATCACTTCAAAAACTGGTCTTTACTCAACTGATGATATTTAACAATGCATATTATACCCATCTCACTCTTCATAAATTTGATTCAAAAAATTCACCTAAATGTCCACAGTGTTTAGATCAGACAGCAGACCTACTACACATGTTCTGGAGTTGCAAGTGCATTTATAAATTGTGGAACTCATTAAAGTTGCAGCTACAAAAAATGGGTTACCAAAACTCAACACTCACCTGGGAATTTTTGATTCTACATATTCCACCAGAGAATTTGGACAAATCAAAAAAGATTGTAATTATGAGTATTAGTTTACTAATGAAATTATATATAGCCACAAATTGGTTGAACCCAGCACAGACATCGTGGCAAAATTTCAGGCTGTTAGCGATCAAGCATATTTTAGCACACAAATTATTAATTAGTAATAATAAAAAAAGTATAAATAGTATAAAAATTTGGGAACAAATCTTCAACATTATATTGGCTTAGAGGTTCCTATCCACTTTCTTTTAGGACATTCTGCATGTGTACAAACACATTCTTAGACTTGATAGAAGATGTAGAAATAATACAGATTGTTGGCTTGAGTTGGTTTATAATTGTCTATAGTAGATGTTTTTATGTTTATTTTTACAGTTTCCTGTATTTGATTAATACGATATTTATTCTTAATGTATAATGTGGAAATTCAAAATGGAACTAAACATTGGAAGCAATATTATACATAATGTAAATAGTGTGTGAATTGTATTATGGTTTTGAAAAACAATAAAAATGATTATTGAAAAAAAAAAAAAAAAAAAAAAAAAAGAATGATCTTGGTTTAGGACTGCAAAGTATGAACATATGCCACCCATTTAGCTAAATTGTTTTTAAATTACATTCATGTCAGCACTGTGTTCATAAAAATTAACAGTAATGGGGAGAATCCATTCCTCAGATGGTGTGACAGTGTCGTGTAACATCCAGCTTATATGAACAGAACCATACTTGTTGCTTTACAAATGTATGTTGGAGGACCGTTATTCCTTGTTAAATTGCATCAGTTTTCATGACAAAACAGACCTTCATAGAATTCTTAAAAAGTATGCAATATTAACTTAATACTTTCGCAGATGTAACAGGATTTATCAAGATGTACCGATCTCACTGCTAAATAGCAAATGTTAATGGAATGTCATGGATTATGGAGATATGAGTAGGAATTTGACATTTAACAGAGTTATTCTCAACAGCACTCAAAATGTACATTAATATCAGTAAGTGTACTATGCTTAAACTGACTGCTATGGGTATATGAAATCAATATAACAGTTTAAGATATATGTGTCTCCTTTCAAGAATTGAAAACACAGTACACAAAATGGAGACATGCTAGCCAGTGTCATTAGAAGCTGAGCTAACACTCAGCACATGCAATTCAGGCACTGCTCTTCAAACAATGTTATTAGGCCATTATGGATTATGGTGTTATTTGTATAAAGACTAGATTAGTGAGTCATTACCATACACAACATTTATTTTATTTATTATTTGTTTACCAGGAAAGTCCAACTTGAAATTAATTCAATTTTCAGTGGAGGCCCAGGGAGAAACACTCCAGATGCATATCTTTGTAATGTGGGAGGAAACCGGAGTACCTGGAGAAAACCCACAGGAATGCAGGGAGGACATGCAGACTCCACACAGAAGGCACCCCAGCTGAAAATTGGACCAGAGAACCTCTTGCTGTGAGGCGACAATGATACCGCTGCACCACTGCATCATCCTTACACAACATAAACCTTAATATAAAGTACTGCAATATGTTTTTAAAACAATGATATGGGTAGAGTTAACCAAGGTAGCAGGTTCACCTATGTGGTTTGAAACCCACAACACACCAAAATTTAAACATGCTGGACAGATCCTGTACAGGCCAAGCTACCATTCAATTAGGCATTCATTGTAGAAAACTGGTACTGCAGGTGTTTATTAGAATTCCAGTGATAAACAACAGAATATGGAAAATGCATACAATTTGGAACCTCTAATAGTAGACATAACAACTATCAACACATAACTAAACACCTATGTTTAAGCAATCTTTCAGGTATTGATGCTTAAATTAAATAAACGTGTTTGTGTACTTCTTTATGAAGAATGATGTAAGTAAGTTATAGATGTGTTTGTCTTCCAACTTGTAATAGTCGAATAGGTGATACAATGGGACTATAAAAGAATACTACAACATGCGCAGTCATCCAGGGTCTAGGCTCTGTAGGCATCTGTGATTCATGAGAACAGAGGCTATATAAAATTATATACCTAGATGTTGTAAAATATATGTACATCACAGAGGACATAGTTATAGATATTATTCAATTATTAAATAAAATAACAACATGGATATCAAACCCATAGTTAAGAAGTCAGTATGTACAAAATCCACTGAATTATCCCCATGAACTAATTCTCATAGCAGCTAAAACATGGTTCAAAGAAATATCTATAAAATCCATAGGAATTCTAAGGTATATGTTAAATATTGTTAGTTACTGTAGGAATCTGCAGGCTGTCTCCATGCCTTGTCTACCCTCCTTCAAAGTTCTGCTGCATCCGTCCGATGCATGTCATCATAACAGTGATGAACCTGCAGTCCAGTGCTGTAGATCCCCATCCTCCATTGATGCTCTCTTGTGATCCTGTTCTACAAATCAATCATAGCAAACTTCCTAGGTCTGGCTGTCGTCCGTGGCTCCAGTATAGCATACAGTGTCAACATCTGGGTCATCTCCTTGTCAGTCCAGTTGAGTGAAAGGACACATCTCAGTCTCCTTGGAGTAGCCATCATGATCCTCAAGTAGTAGAAATCTGAAAAACACAGAAATGCTCACTGAGGTACTACTCAACTCACAGTTAGCAATGGTCTGATCAGTAAATTTATCAAAATCAATATTTGAAAGTGGTGCTGATGTCATGTTCTAAGATTATTGGAAGGTAACAGGCACGTACCACACATGATACAATTTATTGAGTTTTTGGGTGTTTACGAGGTACACCTGGGTGTTATGGAGCATAATTGCAATTTATGCAGGTATGAGTGAATAGGATTCCAAAAATTTGAATTTTAATTAACCTCATTAGTTATGTATGGGGCAAATGATACTTAAAGCTGGGTGCACACTAGGTGAACTTTGAGTATGTGAGTCTATGTGTGAGGCACATTGGCAACTGGTGGAAGTTATGTAAGGGTAATTAGCAAATCTGTTCAATATGATCATTTCAAAACATGTTTAAAATCATAGAAGTCATAGTTACTCAAAATGGTAAGTTTAACAAAAGATGTTAAAGGTTCATGGAGTCATGTTGTATGGAAACTTTTGCATACAGGTGTATATAACATGATAATGGTATATACAGAAGGCTCTATGGTTCTTCCCCATTTCTTATTGGCAATTCCTTGTTCTCTGTGAGGTCAACCAAGACTGTGGTAGAGTGTGTCCAACAGTGTAGTACACATAGCTGACTTATAAATATTATGTCAATACCAGTGTACTGCGATATGGGTTTTCTGAAATAAACATGGCTGCATTATGTCTTGCATGCTTTTTCTTTTTTCATGATGTAATATTGTATAGATATGTAAGTGTAGCACTTATGTGTATCCCTTATTGTTAACCATGTTGTGATAAAACAAATTCAGTGTCTATGCATACCTGTGTCAGTTGTGCCATGAGTTGATGTTTTTGACACATTTTTGTATATGTTCATGTTGGAATATGTTATGCTTGTGTTATGTGTGATGCTCAGTGTGCACAACTATTGTGTAATTGCCATTAGATGTAATCTGTGCTGCTGTGGTAGAGTAACACCTGGACATCACTGTACACGTGGCTTGTAATGACTCAGATGTTTGGTCAGACACTACCATGTAACCTAGGTCTGCACTTGTGGTCACACCCTATTTTGCCTATGCCTGTGACTTCTGTCCCTCTGTCCTCCTATTCCTCCTCTAATACATGTGGGATGTCCTCTTCAGACCTTTGTAGTTTATTTATTATTTATTTATTTTATTTTTATTTTACATTTGTTAGCCGGGGGTGTCTGACTGAGCTGAAAAGGCCCTTTTTCAGCAGAGGCCTGGGGAGAAAAGCTCCATATAGAAAAAAATTACAGATACATTTAGATATTTAGACATGTTCAGTATACACACAAATTACAATAGACACGTTTTTACAGTGGTATGCAGCACATCAACAGTTACAGTGGAGAGAACAAACAAAAACATATTAATTTAAAAATAAAGGTAATTAATAGATTTGTGGTGTACAGCTGAAATTTGGAACATAGAATACATACATAGTACACAGGTACGGTACATACATTGTAGATTAGCCAGTGTTTGTGAGTAAGATTGAAAACTATTATCAAGTACTCCAGGTTTAGTATGTGTACCTTATCTGCTTTCACTAGCCTGGGAAGCAATCATGGCACTGCCAACTTCACTTGGGATGTTGCCTGATGAGGTCTTTAAAGGAGGCATTGGATGATGTGTTTTGAATGCTAGTGGGAACAGAGTTCCATTTTTTAGCCACTGAACTACTATATAGTGCATCTCCAAAGCTATTGTAGCTGTTGGTGACTTCTAGTAGTAGTTTGCTTGATGATCTAAGAGGCCTTTTGGCTGAGTGATGTTGTACTAAGTTTTTGAGGGCAGGACACTTATTGGGGAGGTAATAGATAGAATGACAGAGGCAGAGCTGAATGTAGGTTAGGAGGTTGGGCAGTTCAAGCCATTGGAGCCGTCTCAAAGCAGTACAGTGATGAGTTCTATATGAACAATTTGCAGCAAAGCGGGCAATTCTGTTATACCAGGCTTCCATTTTGCTTAGTTCAGTTTTGTTGAGATTAGTCAGAATGGGAGATGCATAGAGTAGGGTGGATAGAAGTTGGGAGTGAGCAATGGCTGATCTTGTGTAAGAAATGGTTTGATACGGTAGAGTGATCCCAGTTTGGCATGTACTTTTTTAATAGTTAAGTTGAGATGACTATCAAATTTTAGGTGGGAGTCTATGGTTATTCCCAATAGCTTAGCCTGTGCCACTGGAACGATTGAAGTAGCATTTGTGGAGTAGATAGTGAATTGACTATTATCAGTGTTTTTGTTAGAACTGGTTATAATCATAAGCTGAGTTTTCTTTGGATTGAGGATAAGTTGGGCTTTCATAAGGTAGTTTTCAACATCAAAGAATGCTAGTTGAGTTGTTTGCAGGAGGGTGGGAATGTTTTGTGCAGCACAGATTAAGGTAGTGTCACCTGCATACTGAATGATAGATGCATGCTGTGTGGAGGTATGGAGGTCATTTGTGACGATTGTGAATAGCAGTGGTCCTAAGATAGAACCCTGTGGGACTCCTATAGTTAGGGGCAGCTGAGGAGAGAGAGAATTTTCCCATTTCACAGCTTGGTACCTGTCAGTTAAGTAGCTTTGGAACCAGATAAGAGTGGAATTTGATAGGTGATACTGGTTTAGTTTGTTTAGCAGGATTTGGTGCGAGACTGTGTCAAATGCTTTGGACATATCCAAAAAAAGAGTTGACACCTGCAGGCCTTCATTTTTGAGATGGTTTACTGTGTCTGTGAAGCATAGGAGGGCTGTAGTGGTACTATGGGCAGGTCTGAGACCATGCTGAGTAGGTGACAGGATGTTGCTGTCTAGGAGATATTTTAGCATCTGGGTATGGATGCATTTTTCTAGGATTTTGGCCAGGGGGGAGAGTAAAGCAATGGGCCTGTAGTTATTAAGGTCAGTGGAGGTCCCACCTTTATGTATGGGTGTAACATAGGATATTTTCCAGAGTTTGGGCACATAGTTTTCAACAACTGATCTGTTTATGAGAGTGGAGATTGGGATAGCAATAGCATCTGCTGTGAGTTTCAAGAAATAGCTGGAGAGTAGGTTGGCTGCTGTTGATGAGGTTTTTAGTTTGGAGAGCATGCTTTTGATTGAAGTGGTGGAAACTGTTTTGAGGGTAAAGCTTGTATTAGTGTTATTTGTATTGGGGGGGGTAGTGAGGAAGGAACTGTTCTGTGATACTAAGGATAGAATTGAGTTCACAAAGTGGGAGATGAATTGTGGTTCGATGGGAACTTTAGTGTCAGGGGTGGCTGGTTTGGGGGTAGCCTTTTAGGTGGGTTTTAGTAGCTGGTTTACATTTTTCCAAAATTTTAGGGGGTTGCATTGGTATTTAGTTTGTAATGTCATGTAGTAGGATTTTTTTGTCCAGCCTAATGCATTTTTTGCACGGTTGCACGGTTCTTGGTACTTAGTTAGGCTTTGTGTTTCTTTGTTTTTTTGATAGTAAAGTCAGGCAGTGTCTCTGGACTTGAGGATTTGTTTGGTTTCTTTACTGAGCCAGGGGTTTGTAGAGGTTCTAACTTGATTTTGCGCAATGGAGTGACAATGTCTAGGTGTTTTAGAAATGTTTTGTTGAAATATGCTACAGTCTGGTCAAGTGGGAGGGTTTTTAGGGGGTTCCAGTCACAGTTACAGAGTAAAGTGTTGAGGACCTCAGGAGAGATTTTCTTTTGTGTTTCTAGTGGCTATATAGTTAGTGGTTTTGCATATGCTTGTTCTACTACGTATAAAGTATATTATGTTGTGGTCACTTAGGGTGTCTGGGAGACTGCCTGCTTGGGGCTACAATGTGGGGTTGTTAGTTAAGACTCAGTCAAGGATGGATTCCCTTTTAGATTTTTTTATCATATCTAGTTGGAATTTGGACTAGCTGGTGGTAGCCATGGAGATTTATTAGATTACTTGGTGGTTCTGATATGCAGGTGAACCAATCTAGGTTGAAATCCCCCAGAATAAGGGTTTCTTGTGAGTATGTGGAAGAACACCAGGATAAGAAGTCTTCAAGGCTAGCAGGTGTATTATCAGGTGAAATATAGATCACATTGTGGTGATGACCTTTTTAGGGTGAAGTTGAATTTGTGAGATAAGTATGTCCCAATTATTGGGGGAGGTGTAGGAGTTTGGTAATTAATGTACAGTTAAGTTGGACTTGTACAGTAAGGCAGTTCCACCCCCTTTACAAAGTGGTCTGTCTTGTCTAATGATATTGTAGCCAGTAGGGAAAACTTCTGAGTTAGCTATGTTTTTATTTAGCCAGGTTTCTGTTAAAGCAACTATGTCTGGGGAGTAGTGTGCTATTGTGGAGTTCAGGTATTTTATTTTTGATACTTCTAATATTAATATTTAGCATTAAAAGATGGTTGATTTTGCTGCTGTTGTTGAGTTGCCCAGGGATGAAGATAGTGGGGGTGTTATGTTCTGACATTTGTGTTGAAGCAGTTTGTGTAGGACAGGATGGATTTGAGCCTGGGTTGGGGAGGATATCCCCACTTATGGTGAGCCTGGTGTTAAAATGGTGATACAGATGTTGGAGTTTGGTGAGGAGTGTGAGATTGTATTGCATTTTTTTGGAGTAGGAATGGGAGCATATGTGTTGAGTTCTGAATTGGTCTGTTATGTAGTTCTTGAACAATTGTGGGCAGATATTATTATAATGTGTGGTGTCTGTATATGAGAGTGCATAATGTAGTGTTGTGCTACTAAGTTTAGCTCTTGGGGTAGTTCACTCACATCTGCAGCTTGAAGACCACCATGTGCTTGAGTTAGCATGCTGTGGAGCATGCCACTCACCGTTATCATCTGCACTGCCTTCTCACGTTTGTATTGAAGTGTACCCACAGATTTGTCCAGACATCTGAACCTAGCTTTCAGTATACTGAACACATGCTCTGTGATGTTTCTGGTAGTTGTGTGTGCTCTATTGTTGGCCTCCTGTGCAGGGCTGGATGGTTCATGGTATAGGGTCATTTAGCCACAGACGGTTCATGGTATAGGGTCATTTAGCCACAGACCAAGTGGATAACCACATTCACCTGTTGTGGGGAATAAAAACATTTTTTGTCAGAATGGATATTGTTGAGATGGGTATCCGTAACTTGAATTCTAGCTGTGTTCCTGTACTTACCCAGTAGCAGTCTATCAGGCATTTCACCTAGCTGAAATGCAGCCCTGAGTCCACATTCCCTCCAAATGGCAGCATCATGGAAACTTCCTCGGAGTGCTGCCATGATGTTTGTTATGCTTCCATCTGTGGCATACACAGCTTACCAGTTGATGGATGACCATCCCTTTCTGTTTATGTATCAGTATCCTTCTGGATGTACTGGTGTCTTGATAGGTATGTGTGTGCAATCTATTGCACCGAGTGCACAGGGAAAGTTTGCTGTGTTTCAGAACTGATGCATTACACTTTTCCATTCCATAGGGGTTAATGGAAGTGTATATAGTCATCGACCTTGCTGCACATTGCTTACAGGAAGTTTGCCAGGATATGACTGGTAGCTGTCTGTAATACTCCCACAGCATCCCCCATGTGTCTCTGGAATGTCCTAGACACAAGTAAAACCAGACTGAGACTTTGGTTTCAAGGGGGATGGGGTTTCCTCACAGGGTCTGTACAGACATGTGTGAGGAACACATGTTGCAGATAGCCTGCACCATTTGTCTGTCTAGACTATATCTGTTGATTATTTCCTGGTCTGAAAACTGGTTTAGTTGCAGCCTTGTTCTGACTCTAGCTGGCTGCCTTTTAGGATGCACAGCCATAGTCTCACTTATGGCTTGCATCACTGCTGCCTGGTTTATTATATTAAGAACAAGTTGCATTTTTTTTTTTTCATTTTGATATGGATTTCACTGTAATCCATAGTATTCACTTGAATTCTTTGGAGTCTGTAATGTATGATCTGAGGATTTCAAAAACAAAATCAATGTGGCTGTTTTGTCACATTTGAGTTGCGTTGTTTGCATACAATGTGTTTTGGTGTTTTGGAATCAAACTGGTATGTGCAGAATCCCTAATTACCCTATGCTGAATATTTAAGTACCCAGTCTGTCTTCAGTGTGTCTTCTGGAGTAGTGTCCACAGGAGGTACACCAAAGTCTTCCTTTGGAGTGTTGCTCTGTCCACAAATAGCTTTCACAAACTTTATGGAATTTGGCCAAAGGTATATGTTCATTTCTGACCTTGTATTATTTTACCTGTGTAACGTTTGCATGCCTGTTCTATATCTGTGTTTTTTTATTTTTATACATCAGTTTCTGTGTGGATATCTCTAGAAGATCCATAAAACTTAACCCTACCTTTGACTCTGTGAACTGCGGCATTGCTAAAATGTGTCTCTAGAATGAACATTAGATTAATGTGGAAAAGAAATATGCAAAATGTTTTAGTTTCAGATGTTTTGGACATTTAGTGCCATATAATTGCATTCAAAGACTTGCAGTACCTGTATAATACATTTAACAAATAAAATTTTGAAGTAACAAGTTGAAAATATCCACACCACCTGTTGTATAGCAAAGTCCCTCATAGCTGAATCAAATTAACTTACTGCCAGTATGTGCAATACACTTCCCTTATTAAGGTTTTTATTTAGTAGTTGCTGTATTTGACACACTTTGTTTCAGTATAGCATGGTGTTTGCCTATACAGAGCATATCAGAAATGTTGCAGATATATGCTGGATACTATAGACAGTACAAAGATAATCTTGGAAGTGCAGTTATAGTTTAGTAGTTCACATCAACAATTTGTTACAAATGTATACAGATAGAGATTTGCAGGTACATTTGTAGTGCAGACATCAATAAGCATGCCATAGCAACATTGTAACAATAATGTGGTACAGATGAATAGTTGCACACTCCTTTTCCACACTGCAATGCAAGACTGAATTCACCACTTTCTGCATGTTACCTTACTCCATGGCACATTAGACTTATGCCATCATTCAACCGAAATGTTACAAACCTCAGATGACTGACATAAATGATAATCACTATTCAAACACCTAAAACATTAAATACCTGCTATGCAATATTCCAATATTACAGAATTTCAAACACAAACATGGGATAAATTGCTGTGCAAATTTAAGCTTCCAGCTTTTTGCTTCTGTTTCAGAAATGTTTCACTGCACTCCTGAAGCAAGAAAATATAGACTTCCAACGCATTGCTCACCTATAACTCAGATAGTGAAAAGGAAGCTACATAACTCAGAGACAAATGCAGAATCTATATAGAAATTAATTTATAGGATCATAGGTAAGTACTAGGCTAGCTACCCTTGCAGACCATTTTAAACCAAGCCAGTTTCCCTTTTTGTGCTCAAAGTAACCTATCTCATTTGATTATAAATTGGCCTTACCCATCCCATGGTCGATAATTATGTATATTACCTCTAATGAGAATAACTAGGATCATAACATAGATAATTTGAGAGTACCCATGCATGGGATAAAGCATTTCTGAGGTACCTTTGTCCATTAGTAGTACAGGGGACAGTCCTGGAGAAAATTTCAGTTTTCCATCCATATTGCTTACTAGTCCTTGAATATGTACAAGGATGAACTTTGTTTTATGTGGATGAGGGAGTGTGTCCCAGAGCAACAGTGTCCTCTGTGATATATACCTGTCCCTCCAAACCATCCTGTTGATGTTGCAGAAGAGATTTAGATCCCTAGACCAAGTATTTCTGATGCCATTTGACATGCTGATGACAGTAAATCAATAATAGGTCGGAGGATGCCTTGTATGCCAGAAACAGGTCACCTCTTAGCAGTCTGTTGGATACCAAGTATAGTGACAGGACTTTGAGTCAGATCATGTAGAACATATTATTTAAGCTTTTTATCCTTTTATTAAGGCATCTCTGTAGGTGTTCTGGCTGCTGCATGGGTCTGGGCAGACACATGCCAAAGGGGGCATTATATTTAATGACTTGCCTAATGAGGGCTGATAAAAGGGGAAAATAACATTCCTATATCTAAACGCAATCCCTTTGTTTAATAGTTGTGCAACAAAGAAGGACTTTCTGACAACAATGGACACATGTTCCTCAAAAGTTAGGTCACTTTACACATAACTTCCAAAATCACAAACAGCTGGGTCAACCCTTAGGGGCCTATTGTCAATGCAGTAGTTCTCTGGGGTAGATGATTTCCCAAATGATATCATAATGCATTTTTTTTTTTACATTTAGTTAAAGTCCATGATTTTGACAGCAGCAATTTATTTGGGGCAAACCTTCCAGCAGGATAACTACATCATTTGGAGATTAATTGACTAATCCCACCTTGCAGTCAAATGCAAACTTAGTCAGCCATAGTCCTTTGGTACTGGCTTTTACTTCAGAAAAGTAGATGCCAAACAGCAGCGGTTTCAGCACAGAATACACGTATGTTATATAAAAGGACAAAAGTGCTTTAAAGCAGTGCTATTAAGATTTTACAGCTTCCCAAATCTAAATGAAATATGCCAGCTTTTTTGATGAAAGGAAAATCTCTTTGTACTCCTATGTGAGGGACTTTACCCTAAATCCCTGTATGCTGCAGTTTTGTAACTCCAAGAACACACAGTGCTCAAGATGAGGAAATATTTGAAAGTGCAACAAAACCCATATATTTCCTGATCCCAGAATCTATGCAGCCATGGAGACATAATGTATTCAGTTATGTGGTGGTAAGACATGGAGCTGATCTCACAGTAATATGATTAGTTTTATTCTGTATATTTTTGTGCAGCACATTCAAATGTTTGTCCTTATTTTGTAGATACTCAGTTTGATATTGTTTTCACTTTATTCATTTCTTTTTCATTCTTTTAGTACTTCATATGCTTGATATTTAGATTATAATTTTGTTTTGCATTTTGGTATTTTTCCAAGTAATCATGCATTATTCCTAACACAACAGACATATACAAGTAGTTCTTAAGGTATAGATGTAGGCCACAGTACTCAAAAACATGACCTTGTGACAAAACAGTAACCCCTTGGATTCATTAACAATCATGCAGGCACCATGCTGAGCCTACATGATGTAAGAGTGTTAGTGAAATGAGCAGCAGTGCTAATTGAATATGCATGTTGTCCATTACACCTACTCATTTGCAAGCACCTTTTCATGTCTAGCAATAGCATTCAAGCAAGAACAGACAATGTAAATAAAACTGCTTGCATATAGACTATTCTGAGATATGAGCATATGCCGTAGCCAAGACATAATAACGTCTGAGTCCCATCTGGGGTGATATAATCTTGATACAAGTAAAGCTTTCACCTGCAGCAACTGGAGAAACTACAAAGGTTCCTCACAAGGAAAATTCAAGGTCTTCAGCCTTCATCCTATGTGGATCATCTGAAATCACTGTCACTTTATTCTGTTTCATACAGACTACTCAGAAGTGATCTCTATCTTGCATATTAGGCAATCTCGGACCCTGCTTTATTGGAAATGCTGCATATCCACAAGTCAAATGGTACATGGGTGACTTGCTGTAAAGACCTTAACCTGGTATGTGACATGAATAGAACCTGCTGGAGGGACAGACCTGTCTCCCAGAGGTTATCACACCTTTGGAACAGACTCCCACTTCCTGTCAAACTGAACACCTTATTGGCCCTCTTCAAATGCAGTCTGGACGACTGAATGGGTAACAGTAAATTCACCCCAGGGGTTCTACTTGTGTCCCTCTTCGCCAGGGGCAATAGGTGCTGATTGTGGAAATAAGGGTAGAACTTGGCTAGGCTTGTAAGGGCCCTAGGGCCATTAGCCTAGTAACTTTCCATGATGCTAAGATCCTGTGATAAGTACATGAAAACAATACAGCATGAGGGAAAGTGAAATGGTGGATTTGTCACATTAAATTGTGTTATAATGAATAATTTATGTTGAAAATGATAAATGTTTAAACTTTAGTCATATCCCACAGTCAAATGCAATAAAATTATAAAAGAAAAATTTCTGACATAAAGTCTGCAATATTGATGTATTCATAATTAATGTCAATGACAATCCTACAGTTATGCACATATATAAAAATGGGCATGCTAATAAAGGATATGATAGAAACATAAAACTGCAGTGCAACAAATGGGAGTACAAAAGTGCTATACATGTTAATTAAATGTAGACTTGAGATAACAGCAAACATAGAAGATACTTTAAGGGATGAATGTATAGAATGCAGTTATTGTATATGAGTATACATAGAGGGTTACATGGTTATGTAAATGATACATGCCAACTTAATACAAACAACATACTCAAGTCTCAAATGACAAGACAGAGTGGACGACATGTCAGAGGTCCAATTTTGACGTTGCTGATTTGCACACGTCTGACATCATAATACAAGGCATGGTCACATGCAATTACAGGGAATAGTAATATACCAGCAATTCAACAGTAGCAACACAACAGAAAGTATTGTAACAGAAGAACAGTCACAGTTTCTGATGGTCTGCAGTTTGCCATGCAGTAAGAATCATTTATAGAATCACTCATCTGCCTATAAGTTGTACAGTGTGATGAGAAGAACTGCAGTAGTAAAAACGTGTCTGGAGGAAGACATGGAAAGCAAAGCATAATTATCTTGTGAATAGGTAAGGCATATGAGCAAGGAATAACATAATGAACATTCAAATCATGTCATTTTTGAAAACATGCCAGAAGCGATATCAGAGAAATGCATAACAGTCCTGGTCACTACAGAAATATGCACATCGGTCATATAATGAAGAACACCCTTGAGGTGCTTACAGCACCTTCATATCATATAAGGTATGTTAATGACCTACCTGGTAGAAGAATGCCTGAAAAAGGTGTCCCTTTCGGAGTGTGTGGATACATCACTGTCTGACAGACAAATATAAACAGATTCAAATACCTGCCTGCTATACAAGCCTGTCTCCAAGCCCCTTAATTGACTGCATGTGCCACATCAGACAGCAGTGGAGCCTGTCAATAATAACTGAACTGAATGCTTATGTTAACACAGGAGGTAGGAATATAATATCAACACTTGGATTTATTCACACTGCTAAAAAGGAGCTACACATGTTACTGTTCACAGAACACTCAGCATTACAATATGACTGCTTCTTTGACAAGGAAGCTGTTTCCATCATGTAGAATGCACACTGTCCCAGCATTGAACCACAGATTGTCGGTGTAGGTAGGCTATACAAGCCAGTACTCAATGTACATGCCACAGTAGCACTCACCATTGTCCAACATAAAAATGAATATGAATAACTAGATATAATGGCATTTATGTAATGCCAGTACATTCATATAATGTTGCTCCTGTCAGGAATTGAACAGCAAGCCATGTGACTCTACTGAATAAGGACATCTGGATGAACTACAAGCACCACAATGGAAGTCTTACCAGTATTAAGACAATCCACTTGTGCAAACCTATTACATCAGATGTATGTGTGGTAAAATCTGAGTTGAAGGAGATGGTGGAGGATTCTCACACTGTAAATGGACATATTATAACAGTGGGAGATGCCATTAAGGCATTACAATATAAGGTACAACAATGCTAACAAGCACTGAATGTAGATGTAGAACACATGAGCATTTGACAGCAGACAATACATGACATTTTTTACAGGATGACTACAGCATTGTGAAGCCAATAATTCATGTTATTGCTGCAAGGTATCTGTGTGCCTGTGATTGTTGTAGTACATCAACAATCGACAGCATGTTGTCTCATTTCCTAGTGCCAGAGGATACCACGTCCAACATATGTTATATAAAGAAAATGAAGTTATATGTCACCATTATCCTGAATAAAACCATTGCTATGTTGAAAACTGTCTTCAGGGTTTAGTAAGATGGATCAACACCTATATGTGTACAAAGGAAGTGTGCTTGACAACAGTGTCAGTGACATGTGCAGTCACAATAACACCAACACAATGTAGTCTGAGCAGTAATGGATGGGTTTCAAATAACTACCCAAGATCACAAGCTAAACATCATTGCCTGAACCACAAGCACTACACAATCATGTTCAGGTACAAATGAAACAGTACACAGTTAAATGGATGACATCACCACTGTATTTTAGCTGGATGTTTATCCTAAAACGTGTTCAAAGGGCACATTGACACTGTATAGCTACACATCATATATGTCTTTGCAGAACAGTCTACACAGTTTGAGAGTGAACTACATACAACTGGACTCAAACATCCTACATATGTAGTTACAAAGCACACTAGCAAAGTAGCAGTATGTAATCATTGCGTGGAAAAAATATTCTCCCTGGGGAGGGTAAGATTTGCTAGTGTCACAGAGTGCCACTGTAATTCAGTGTCATACTCAGAAGTATACATAAAGGTGGTTGTGAGGTGCCCAATGGTATATGACAGTAGTAATGTAGTAACTGTTACACCAGTGAAGCAGTGATGGAATCAAGCCACCTACTTATCAACTTGCACCATCCATACAGCACATTATCAGCATCCAGTGCCACAGCAGAATAAGGGTTAAAAGAGACATACAGCATCTATGAAGGGATGACATTAGCAGTGTTTTGCCAAGGAGATGTATCTGGTAGCATTAGTTTTACAGCCAATCAAGGGTTGTAAATGTTGCCACTGCAAAGGTGCATAAAACAATCATGACTACAATGGTAGTCACACTCGTTGATGTTAAGCACTGTTGTTTTCAAACACCCTACCTATCTAATTAGACCTAGAGGATGGTGTGAGACATGCAAGCACCATAGGAGAAGTCTGACATTTAAATAGCTCCAGTTCCCTTGCAAGAGCAATGACTTTATCAGTGCCTTGAACCAGGGGTGTAGGCAGACAATATAATGTTATAAACGTGTTCTTATTGATGTCACATAAAACACCTACCATTTGAATAATGGAAATGTTCTCCCCACCCCACTTAAATGTTGTATCACTTTCCCTATATAAACATTAAATGGATATTTTCAGATGATGACACTGTTATCTGAAGCATTAATTAACATATTTGTGGACAGAGTATTGCCTAAAAGTAATGTTTGTCTTAAATAATGTATAGAAAACTGTAATCACTATAGTACAAACAGTATTCCTAGCTATACCGTTGTGTTGCAAAGAAGTTGTGGATGGAAAAGGTGGGCATAGGGGATGGTGGAGTCATCTCATTTATCCCAAATACAGGTTGTTTGAGCACATGCTCACCTAGCTGTAAACAACTTCATATACCCAAGTCTTCTATGTTGTACTTCAAACCTCTTACCTGTCTAAGTTACATAATCTAGAGATCTCTGTTCTAGCCCCAAGCACTACAGGAGCAATCTGAATCATAAGGGGAGACAGCACACTTTTTGTCAAGATGATATAATCTGTGTGTTTCATACAAGATGGTTCTGTAAAATGGTATAAGGGAGATGTGTGCACAATTAAATATATTCTCTTCATGGGAAAGATGACAACCACAAGCATTGCACACACTCACACATACAAGTCTTCCATGGTGGGTATTGAAACTATTACCTACCTAGTTTTATAATCTAGAGAGGAGATTACTAGTTGCAATCACCACAGGAGAAGTCTGGCTCTTAAGTGGCGAGAGTGCACTTTTGTCAAGATGACCTCATCATTGTGTAACATATAGAATATTTCAGAAAAAAAATTGAGATACTGCAGCTGTGAGAACAGGTAATTGCATTATTCTCAGAGGAAGTATATACAGCAGCAACTGTTACATGCAAACGCACAAACAAAAGTATTTCATGTTGGTCATCTAACCTTTTATCTATCTATGTAATCTAGATAGCACTACATTATGTGTAAGAAAGTGTTCACTTTTATCAGAATTAATTCATTGGTATGGCTCATAAAGAATGTTGATATGAAAATTGAGATAAGAGAATTGTGAGAACAGTTAAATGTATTCTTCTTAGAAGAAGTGTTTATAGCATCAAGTGTCATACACAGATTCAGACATACATGCACATGTCTTCTACAATGGGCACTGATTCTCCTACATACCTAGGTTATACAATCTAAAGAGCACTGTATGAGAAGCAAGTGCCACAGGAAAAGTTTGATTGTTAAGGAGACAGAGTGCACTTTTCTCAGGGTGGCCTCATCAGGGTGTCTCACACAGGATGTTGCTGTAAAAATTGGGACAAGGGATTTGTGAGAACAGTTAAATACATTCTTCTTAGGAGACATATATACAGCACCAAGTGTTACACACAGTCTCACACATACAGATGGACAGTGAGCCTTCTACATATCTATGTTTCATAATCTAGAGAACACTGTACTAGTCACAAGATTACAGGAGAAATCTGACTATTTCTTGGAGAGGGTGCACTTTTGTCAGGATGACCTCATCAGTGTGTCTCATACAGGATGTTGCTGTAAAAACTAGGATAAGGCAGTTGTGAGAACAGTTAAATGTATTCTTCTTAGTACAAGTATATACATAACCAAGTGCTACACATAGACTCTCTCTCTCTCTCTCTTAGACGCACACACACACACACACACACACACACACACACACACACACACACACACACACACACACACACACGCACACACACGCACACATACCCACACACACGTCTTAGATGTTGGGAGTTGAATCTCCTACCTATCCAGCTACACTATCTAAAGAGCACTGTATTTATTGCGAGTGCCACAAGAGAAGACAGACAATACCTATGTAAAAGTGGATACCAAAATATTTGTCAGAAGCAGTGTTTGGAAGAGATGGTACTGTACATCACAGGCTGTGCAACAAATGAAAATGCGCGCACAGGACAATGTAACATCACTATGATTGTCACATGTAATGACATACTTTTATACTGAAATGTAGAAACATTGACATGTTCCACATAATAGGATTACATACTCATTGACTGTTGCACACCAATGGATTATCAATCAAACATTGCAGTGGCATCATGTTGGGATAATTGCACACTTGTATTGTTTCATACCTGAGCTATGTGCATTGGCAAGACAAACATGCAAGTCATATATAGGACAATGCACTGCAGAATGACAGTGATGGAGTCTGTGAGAATAGGTTAATCAAGCTTGCAACACAGTGTAAGTGTAAACACTGTGCAGCAGACATATACATTAAATTAATGAAATGAGTCAACATCAATTTAAAATCAAAACATGTCAAATGTGCAACAGAAAACTATAACTATTTGAGTTTTTGTTATAGTACTCTTTGAGCGCAGTGCTGCTAAACTGATTTGAGCTCCCAGTGCAAAGTGTTACTGCATGTCTAATCATATCTCGAAGTGCCGAACTTACAATCATAATTAGCAGTACTCTATGTTGCTCTGTGCTGACCTCTGTGCAATGATACATGCAAGACAGGTTTTACAATAGGTAGCAGGCACATTAATGTAGCAGCAGGATAATGATGTGTTTAGTAATGATTTAGGCAACATTTACAGCCACAGGATTCAAACAAAAAATCATGGAACATTTTGTCATCCATAACAGCATGCCAAGAAAACATTTACATCCATGTATTATATTAGAATACCAAGTAGAAAGTCCTAATTGTGATAGTTACTATTTAACAGCAGATTTCAGCAAACATAAATGTATGTATTCGTCTTCATTTCCCTATTGACGAGTGTGATCTACCTCTTTATCTAGTTCAAAATTACATCAAACTAACTAAACATAGCTTATCAGAGAGGCTCGAAGTGCAACAAAGTAATGCGGATGAAGGCAGTAAAATCACAAGATATTGCCATAAACTGTGTACTGCCATCTAGCCTTAGTTGCATTTGTTGCCCAGCACTAGACATTGTGCACATACAGAGGTGGATGATGAATAATACAGAAGGGATAAGATGCATCAACATTGTGAGATGGAGGCAGGGACAAAGCAGCTAATGACAGAAAAAGGACAATGATGGATCATAACAATATGAAGTCAACAGGTACACAGAAATTAGTGTACCAAAAACAGTCAGTAACACTTACTACTGGCTGGATTAGAACCATTGAAACTACTCAAAAATCTTTCTACACAAGTGAGCATTAGCCCATCACATCCCAAAGGAATTACAGATGCAGAGAGGAAATGCAACAATATGTTTTGTGAGACATGTAGGAACATCTGGAGAGAGTTTTAGTCTTCATTCTGAAATCATCAATAGTCTGTCATGCTCTGTACAATAAATTGCTTGCTATATGTACAAATAAGGGAAAGGAAAGTTCAATAAACATAAATATGTAACCAGGATAAGTTTTACTTTATAAATTTCCTTGTTGGAGCTGCAGTGTTTTTGACAATGATTTCTTGCTGCACTATTCCAGTGTTATGCTAAGGACATGTTGATTATAGAGAGAAGCTATACAGAGTCAGACATATGCAGTGAAATAGATGATAGGAATACGAACTGTCATGAAGTAATACACTGACATGCAGCTGTAATTGAACCCTTGACACTATGCAAAAACATCAGGCTATAAACAGGATAATCATCTCACCACATCACTAGAAACCTCTATTTTAATACTTCTGGTAGCCTAAAAACTGTTTTATTAACTCAATCACAGTATTGCCTTTAGTCTGCCTTTACTCTCTACTTCCACAGCGCACCAGATTTAAACTTATTTGCATGAAAGTAACCAGACCACTGCAGATTAAATTGAAATCTTCAGCTTTTTCAATAAGAAGTTAAATAGCTTTCACTTTTGTTCAGCATTGCTGAGCCATGATAAACTCCAAGCAAATGCTGAGAACATAAGTGCAGGCTTTTCCATGGGTCATTTTTGGGCATGTGTGTTGTGTATAAATCTATTTTTGATTGCCCAGATTAAATGTATGAAAAAGAGGAGAAAAGGAGAGTGTTGAAAATGAGGTTGGCAAGCAGAGAGTACCACACAGGGGAAATAATACAGGAACTTGCAAGAGGGTTGTGGGAAAGCACCCTAGATATTCATTTTTTCACAAATGTATATGTACGATTGTACACACAATTTCATGACTTTACAGAGACACCACAACAGTGATGAGCGACAATGACATAATAATGTTGTACAGCCAATTATAAGAAATCATTTTTGTCAATATGACATATAGACAAAATGGAAAGCTATGTATGGAGATATAATTGTTTTGTGGGACAGGTGCCCATTTTTTTTCTTTTTTTGGGGGGGGAGAGAGAAGAATGTTGGAAAAGGTGCTTAGGAATGATAATTGGGGGACACCATCATTGGGGATAGGTTGGGGACATAAGTGGTGCACATACATTCAGCCTGAGAATAGTGAGAATCTATTCCTTAACCTCAGATCTGTCATCACTTTCTCCTGCAGCAGCTCCTTGGGTCAGTGCTGGAGACAGCATCATCTTCTCAATGCAATGTAGGACCTTTTCAGCCCATGCTGATATGTGAACTGAGCCCCCTCTCCATTATATCCTCCACCAGCTCTGTCATCTCCTGCTGGGTGACAAAATCATCACCTTCACTACTACTACTCCTGGAGGGTAATACTGACACATTATGAGCAGGCAGGGCAGGGATTGTGGCAGCAACAATGAGAAGTTGTGACCCTGAAAAGTTGGGTGCCTGTGGTGCCATCTCTGGAGTATGGGGGAGGGGGTTGGCTGCAGTGGTCAATGTACCTCTCTGAGCTGTTGATCATTAATTTTCGGTAGCAAGATATGCAAACAGCAGATTATTATTAAATTATAAACCTACCATAAATAAATACATACATAAATAAAAATAAAACTAGAATGGGTGGGGGAGACAAAAATAGATAATTCGACACATGGCATGTCACAGTACTGTATATTTTAAATAAACTTGTTTGGCAATACATTAACAATTATAATTTACTATTGCACACCTTTGCAACATCCATATATGATGGAAAGGTAATTATGTGTCATTAGAGAAACAAATCTCACTCTTACGGTATAAGAAACAGCACCCTTTATTTCCCTGTGACAGATTGGAATTATGATTACCATAATGTAAACTTTCCTGACATACTGCTGTTAATATCTTATAAATACATAATAAAAAGTGATTATTGCTTTTGTGTTCTAATTGCCTAATGCAAGCAGCAAGAGGTATTGGGGAAGGCATGCATGTGTGCTATAAAGAATGAGGTATGCCTGCTTGATATGCAAGTACTTGAGAGAATGAAAATAACAGTTTGGCGTGAATCTTTGCACAGATCATGCTTATGCCGTGCCTCTCTGAGGTGAGTTAATCTCTCCTGGTGTGCCTCATATTTTGCACTAAAAGAAAAGAAATATATATATATATATATATATATATATATATATATATATATATATATATACATATATATACATGAAAGCATAATGAATAACTGCGTTGGCTGAGTAGATAATTAATGTCATATCATAAACAAGTTAGGAGTTCATGCTTGTGCTTTTAAAGATCACTGTAGGGTTGACAACATTGTTACCCATTAAGTGGAATGCCTGCTGCATTGGAGACAGCCTTGGCTAAGTTATTCCTAGCCTCAGCCTTATACTGAGAAAAGGCATATTCCTCCTGCAGCAGCCTACAGCTGTAGAGCTTCAAAAGTACCTCCACAAACATCCTGTACTCCTGAATACCTCACCTTTGTACTCTACATTTAGCACCATTCTCTCCTTTACCAGCCATGTCTGCAAAAGTCAAGCTACCAACATATGTCTGAATTGGCATCTAATTCAGATCTTGCACATGACTGGTTGTTTATAAAGATGCATAGCCTTTCCAATAGCTATATGTATATGTAATGTTAAACATACCTTTGTTTCCACTGGGATGGGTTCTCTATGATTTCCCTGTGGCCTGAAGTGGGGGTGGCAGTAGGGTTGCCACCTTTTAACAAGGGCAAAGTGGGACATGGGGGTGTGGTCAACATGATAGAGGTGTGGCCAACATGACACTGGCCACACCCCCACCACAACATCACCAGAGTTGTTAAAGGAGATGCAGTATTAGTTATGGATGCAACATTGTGACATTACAGCATACTGAAAACGCAAACCATTTAAATGAAGTGAACTATTACTACAAACACACACTAATCAGTTGTAACAATAAAGAAACTTTAAAGGAATAAAAAACACACTACTCATTAAACAGACACTTGTTTATTTAAAAAGTTAAAACATTCATAAACCAACCATTACTATTCAAAAAGAAAACTTAAAACAATCTACATACCACATACAAGCCAAGTATAAAATTAAAACTTTTTATTGTCAATTAAAGCTAAAGCAAAGAAAAAACACAAAACTACATACCCTAGTACTACATACTGCACCCTAGCAAATTAATGTTAAACAAAGAAAAACACAAAATTACAAACTGCACCCTAGTACTTTATACTGCACACTAGCACACAATCACTTTTTTTTTAAAAGTGTATTTTGAATTTGATTTTATGGCTTGAAGAAGGGCCTGATTTGAAACAATATTTGAGTAAAAGTCACAACATTTCATCCGGTAATTTACACTCATCATTAGTTCAGCTTTTAACAAGTCCACACTACATTGGTTTCGCACATCTGTCCATTTACCTTTCACCAAAGAAAAAACTCTTTCTGCAAATGCATTTGAGGTCGGTATAGATAAAACCCTAGCAATTACTGGATATAGTGTAGTCAGTTCAGGCCCTTCTTTGAAAAGCTTCAGCCACTTCTCTCCTGGGGTCAAGCTTGCGTTACATAACTGTTTGAGAGAAGGCCTAATTGCCAAGTAGTCCTTAAAAAGATAATCTTCATCTACATCCTGCAGACTCAGGGCAGTGGTCACATTAAGCAAGTCACTGAAGGCAAAGGGCTCATTTAGAGATAATTTAGATAGTGTAAACAAGTAGTTGCTTTCAGTATAATCAAACCACTGCTCCAGGTATTTCACTGCTGTCTCCAAGAACACAATGAAGTCTCTTTTCAGTTTGTTAGCAGAAGTGCTGTCTAATGTGCTCATAAGTGCCCTGAGTTTCCTTCCAAAGAAAGCACCTTCAGCTCTTGCCTGCAGTTTTTGCTTCCGAGAGACCATTACACAAAAAGTTTCCATGGCAGTAAGTGCTGATTTTTCTAATGTACTTATATGTTCATTAAAATCAACAAGAACAGCACAGAGAAAGTGCAAATAGTACTGGTGCAGCATAGGCAATTCATTCTCACCATGTTCATTAGCTGAAAAGTACTGCCATATCTGCCGGGGGGGTCTCCTCTTCTACCTGAGAGAGGAAATAGGACTGGAGCACTGGGAGATTTTTCACTACTCTTTCAATGGCTGGGAGTAGTGACAGCCACCTTGTTGGCACATGTCTTAACAGACTCTCAAATTCCATGCCACAAAACTCAAAGAAGTCTTTCAAGTCTCTGGTCCTTGTGGCCGAACCTGAGAAGTGGCTGAAAAGTCTCATTACAAATGCTTCCACGTCGTATGGTAGTTGTGCTGCAGCTTTTTTGACTGCCTTGTGAATGATATGGGCAACACAGTTAGCCTTCTGGAGTGATGGGCACTTTTCTTTTAATCTGGTATAGACACCATATTTCTTCCCATAGTTCACACTGGCATTATCAGCCCCATAAGCTGAAATGCTGTTCCAGGGCAAGGAGTGCCTTTCCATAATGTTGGAAATTTGCTGTGAAATAGCCTGTGCTGATTCATCAGGGTCTTCATAGAAGTCCAAAAGGCCATTCACCACCCCTTCTTCTTTAGAAAAATACCTCATAACAAGGGGAAATAATTTTATGTTCCCCTTGTTGGAAGCATCTGATGAAATTGCAAGTGAAGTGCCTGGTTTTTTGAAGGTCATGCAGGAGGCATTCCAATGAGTGTGGTCCCAAAACATTTTTGACTATGGCTTCAGCCTTGGTTCTGCCACAAGATAGTTTCTTTGCAGTGTCCGAGTCACTGTACAACTGGCTGGCCAACTTTATTGTACAGTCCAAGCTGATATAGGAAATATTGTGCTTAACAGCATGGAAAGCTTCAGAGGCTTCTGCTGCAATGATCCTAAGTTCTGGTGCCTCAAGGTTTGCGTTCCTTGCCCACTTTGTCATCAGGTGAGTGGATTTAGCTTGAAGAATGGCAGTCTTATGTTGTTCAGTTGCCTCATGTCGTGCGACATCATTTCTTCCACTGTGGGTCACTCGAAATTCTCTCTTGCAGTACCTGCAGAATGCTTTGACATCATTGCATCTCTCGATCCAGTCAAATTCTGTTTTCCAAATGTCCTGCCACTTGCACATTCTCTTGCTGCTGGTTGACTGTGATGAAACTGCTGCTCTCTTCATGCTTGAATCTGTACTTACCAGATATGCAACATATTTACCAACACTGTGTTAGCAGGGTGCAGTAACATACTGCTGCACAGCACAAATGAACTGGCTTAAAAAACATTGGCACATGAAAGAACTGGCTCGAAAAACATTGGCATGCAAAAGAACTGGCTTGAAAAACATTGGCACATGAAAGAACTGGCTCAAAAAATATTGGCACCCAAAAGAACTGGCTTAAAAAAACATTGGCACATGAAAGAACTGGCTTGAAAAACATTGGCATGTGAAAGAACTGACTTGAAAAACATTGGCACATGAAAGAATTGGCTTGAAAAACATTGGCATGTGAAAGAACTGGCTTGAAAAACATTGGCATGCGAAAGAGCTGGCTTGAAAAACATTGGTATGCGAAAGAACCGAGGAATGGAGAAGAAAAGAGTTATTACAAACAGTTTGAAAAAGGTCAAATAGTAAATGAGGTAATGTAGGGGGCATTTTGGCCATTGAAAACTAACATTAATACAGCTTGTAGAAAATGAAATGCATTTTTACCAAAGAACATGCCCACCTCACCCCACCCCTCAAGACAAAAAAAGTTAATCACATTCACTGAACCAAAAAACACTAAAATAAATGAGAATGCACAGTGGATACCATAGACCTGATTTAGCTTTTGACCACAGCAGCTAAAAGAAATGTACGGCACTAATTTACTCAGCGCAAGGATCTATTAATGAACATGCCCAACAGCAGCACTGGTCGTAATCGGATTATAATGAAAACAGTATATAAGTATGTTGAAGACATCACTAAAACACAAAATACAAACTTTGCTACTTATAAACGCAAACTACCCTGTAACAACGACATGGTTTAGCACAAAAATGCATTAACTTCTGAGCATCCATTCACAAAAAAGAAATAAACAGGAAAAAAGTCCGTAAACATTTTAACTTTTAAAAATACTTCTTGCAAGAGAAGTAATATAAACTACAATGTACAGCAGACTCCATGGGCTCCTTTTACCTCAAAACATAGCAATTAAGAGTAATTTACCCAGCACAGCAATGCAATAAACAGGCCCAAGTAAAAGCAACACACCCATATTCACATTACAAGCAAAGCAGCACATTTTAACCTTATTAAAAATGCATAATAAATTAAATGCACACATTTACAAGTATAAATGAAAACAATCTTGAAACAGCTTAGGCAAATTGGCAACATGTACCTACTAGAATAATAAATGAATTACATTAACTGTTAACATTCCCCCTCAAAAGGTAGACTTGTACCACATACACATGGACTTGCAGGAACTAACAGGAAAAATTACCTAAACAGTATATCGTAACGTCCTGAAAACAGCATTAAATTGCACACATTTCCATACAAAAAAGTGCAAACTATGCTCAAACATTTTCTATCTGCAAACAGATAATACCCAGAAAAAGCTACGACAATAGAAATGCATCACACTAAATTTATATTTCACTGCCCCTAACAGAAATAAACAACTTCTATACACAGTTCAGCCTTTTAAAAGTAATGCTTCCAAATCTTACCCCCAAAAATAATAACAATTACATATACATTCAGGTTTTATATCTTTAAAAACTACTACTCAAAAATATCAAAATAACCACTGCACAGATTTAAATACTGCATACTGCACCCACCATCTACCTCTAAACATTAAAAAAATTAAACCACAATATATTCCCATTTTAAACTAGTACTCAAAAATCTCAAAATAACCACTGCACAGATTTAAATACTGCATACTACATCCCCATCTACCTCTAAACATTAAAAACTTAAATAAAGCACACTATTCCCATTTTAAATAACTAAAGCCACAAAATGCAATTATGTAATTACCACTATCACAGTTATTGCTGGGCTAGCTTGATTCCTTCCTGCTGGAATGGCTAGTTGGATGTTCAGGTAGTGGCTGGGCTGGCTGGCAGGCTCCCTTGCAGGCTGGCAGGCTCCCTTACAGGCTGGCTGGCTTCTTTCCTGGCTGGTTGGCTGGCTTCTTTCCTGGCTGGCTGGCTTCTTTCCTGGCTGGTTGGCTGGCTTCTTTCCTGGCTGGCTGGCTGGCTTCTTTCCTGGCTGGCTGGCTGGCTTCTTTCCTGGCTGGCTGGCTGGCTTCTTTCCTGGCTGGCTGGGCTGCCTGGAGAAATAGAATGTCAGATCTTTTTCGTTCGCAGCTGTTGTAGAGCTTAGTGCTCTACAGCTACGACCTTTATGGGGCTCTTCTTAGCAAGTTCCCACCCCCTCCAATCCCTGCAGCCAGTTACTGTGCTGCATTACCACCCGGACCTAGCAGGGAATCCCTCTAACTGCAGGTCCAGGTGGTGACGTAGCCACATTGCTGTGGAAAAAACTGAAGTATTTTCGGCTTTTCCATGGCAATTGAATTCGCGATCACGAAAAGGGGAAAAATGGGACTTTTAAAGTCCCATGCTTGGTGACTGTGGGAAGCAGGATGAGAGGGCTCAACCCGGGAGTGTCGTGCTGACAACGGGACAGGTGGCAACCGTAGGTGGCAGAGGTTGACTGTTTCCCCCAGTGTTCCCCTGTCTACCCTGTATCTGTGAAAAATTCTGTTTTATGCAGTCCATGATAAGGCAAGCAGGCTCTCATCCTCCTTCTCCTTTTTTCCCCCAAGGTCGAGCAGTAGCAACGGCAGCACCCTAATTTAAATCATGCTGCACATACAGGATAACAATAGCAGCAGCAACTGTTAACATGATTTTTTTTTTCTAAGTGTAATCATGACTGTATTCCAAACAGTTTTGGTGTACATGGCAAACGCCTATAGTAAGTGCAAATGGTTGCTGTATATGTTCCTGAACAGCTTCACCATATTGGATTGGTTAATTAGCATGTATTTGGGCTATTTATGCTTTCCTTAGCATATTCATCTGTTTCCCTTTGTTTGGCAGCTCTACGCATTTTGTACAGCTGCTTAATGAACGCCAAATAGCGGGCTATCATGCTGCTGGACCAGCATGCTGCCAACACGATCACTGCACTTTGTGTAGCTGCTAATGAATCCTGGCCTTGGTGTAGGCTTTATTGTATCTGGCCAAATATGTGTCACTTTATCTGTTTGCTTTTGCATGAATAAAAATAAATTTGTCTTTGGCTTGATTGATCCAGGTTATCAGATCAGGTGGAATTCAATGTACTCTACATGCTTCTCATACTTTAACAGTATAATCTAAACAAAATTATGAGATGAGTGTTGCAGCAGAAGTGTGGTGTCCCCATTATCCAGAGGTTAATGGATCAAACCACTGTTTGCAATACAAAATGGGAGGAAGTGTATTCTGGCATTTACTGTAGAGGATTAAGGCTATGAGCTATTAACAAGCTGCATCCTATGGTACAGGGTTTTATTCTATCAGCTTTCATTTACTAACAAGACAGTGTTTTGAGGCAAGTTGGAATTTTGGCTAGACCCTTAATGATCTCCTGGACTGCATGCCTATGAACTTAAGATAGTATGTTGTATTATTTTCCAGCCTAGCAACCTCCAGCTACATTGATTATATTTTGCATTAGTTAAAAATTTCAATGTATTCCAAGATGTTATTTAACATTATGTGTATCTTCTATTTTCCTTCGATTAAACTACAGAATCCATTCCAGGAAACGAACACTTCATTTTTCCTATATGAGTTTTGATGATTATGACTGATAGCAATGTCTACCACACTCTAATGGAGTTCTATTTCATGTGCAAAACATGACATACTTCATAAGCATATTGGTTACATAATCAACACATAAGACATGCTGGAAAATACATACTGGTCTCCCATTTTTGTATATAGCATCTGAGTTCCAAACTTAAAAGATTATCTGCAATGGTGGTACTTACCATTGTAACATCTTGTACATGGGGCTGCACTCACAAAATTCATGAGCAAACACTGAAGATTCTGTTTAAAACCCATTTGTATTAACGGTTTAACCTTCCTTCAAAATCTGGGTTTTCCACAGAGGCTACTGAAGGGCTGCATACAACCACATCATCGTGCATAGAACAGTGATGACATTTAGGTCGGGTGAAGATGGTTTTCCTCACACCTTCATATGTAGGGAAAAAACACAAAGTCAGAAACAGTCTCTCAGATACTGCTTATATTTAATGAATATATAAAGCTTTTTAGCTGCATTCATTAAATATTATTGTCTGAGTGCTTCTTCAGACATTCTGTCACCTTCTAACTTCTGTAGTATCCGTTTGTGATATGATCTCAAAAAAAAAGAAAAAAGACATACCCATTTCCATTTACTAAATATACCAGAGAAAGGGCCACATTTGTTAATGCACATTCACATCAGACCAAAATAATATCTGAAAAAATATTCTAAAAGGCAGAACTGGAGACAGGAAAGCTTCTGCCCCAGACTGGACTTCGGAAGGGAATGCTCATCAGATCCTCACATGCAGAGGGTAAGAGAGCTGCCTGCAATGATACAGTTCTTCCCATGTCCTATTTTCACATAAAATCAATAGTTTATTTGCAAATGGATTTTGAAGTATCACCAGCAATGTTACACTGAACCACCTTACTTACATGTACTAACTGTAACCCTAATTCGAGCTTTATCGCTAACTAATCCAGCATTACATCTTACTGAAATGCACTTCCCTATGACAACCACAAAAAAGACACATGAGCACAGTTCACATATAACAGCATGCATACACAACACAAAATCTATCCCTTTCCTAGGTCTAGCTCAAGCCCAACCAGAAAACAATAACACAAACACACTCTCACTCCCACTTATCACTACTGCATTTACATTTTTTCATGAAATGCAAGGTTTGATGGTGCTCCTTTTGGTAACTCCTACACTTGACCACCTATGTACTCACTGATTTGTGACAGTAGAAATGCATAAACCAGGGGCGGCTCATGGCATCGGACTGCCGGACTGCAGCCCCCTCAGCTAAAAATAATAAAGATAAATAAATGAGAAAAAATGTAAAAAAAAAAAAAAAAAAAACCTTTTTTTTTGTTTAAACAAACTTCGAGTCCGCGACTCGGAAGTACGCGCATGCGCACTTTAACCGCCTCGGGCTGTGGCGGTTTTAAACAGCTTTTTTTTGTTTGTTTTGATTGCAGCCCGGAGGAGTAATGAAGGCATCATTGTGATGCCCAGAAGTCTATGCGGTTCCAAACCACATAGAATTGGAAGGGGCTCGGACTGCGACGTCTGCTTGCTGGGCTAAATGCTGCTGATTTGTTGTCGCTCTCTTCCCGGGCTTTATGTCCTGGGAAAAGAGTGAGAATCAATCAGTTGTGGGCTTGTGGATTGATTTGTGAATCATGACTGTGATAAGGACCGATTTTTTTATTAATAATTTGGCATTGGATTTTATTTTTTTTTATATTTGGGTGGTAATATTTTGTCAAGTGTGCTGTGCAGCCTGTGCTAGTGAAGGAAGAACAGAAGAAGAAAGAAGAAGAAAGAAAAGAAGTTAGAAGAAGAACAGACTGAGTGAAGGTGAAGGTGCAGAACTAAAGTAAGTATTGTAGTTCATGATTCACTTTTCCAGCTGCAACATGTACATGATTTTTGATAATATTCATCCAGAACCTTTTATTGTCTTTTAATGATTTCAATGGAATGATTATGTTCCCTGCATCCTTGCTTATTTTTTAGTTTTTCAGCAGTGTAATAATCTTCAGGTGTAAAAGTAGATTGGGACTGAGTTAATAGCTCCTGTGGTTTGCTGTTATTTTTTTGTTCAGTGTTTGTTAGTACTGTATTTCCATAATAGTTCTTTATACTTCTAATTCAAGACTGTATGTTTTGTAGGGATGGAGACAAATGCAGTTTTCAACAGCGCTGGGATCAAACAGATTTTTTTAGCTACTAGGATAGATTGGTAAACTTATAATTTTCGATGTCAACTATTAAGTTTATGCTATCTGCAAAGGGTTAGAGAGGTTTGTTGCCATGTGTTGTACACTAGCTCACTCTTGATCAGTCAGAACTACCTGATATGCAGATAAAGGGATGGACTTCTGGACCAGTCTGAAATAGGTGAGATCTAAGCCAGTGAGAAGCCACCATACTTGGCACACCTCCCAAGCCCATTGTTGACAAGTGTACACAAGCTAAATGTTTGCATGTTTTATTTGAATGTAATAAAGCACGTGTCCATCTCTACAATAAATGATTTTTAATTTTGACTCGAGTTCAGCACATTCTTTGCTAAATATCAATCTGACTTAGATTTTTACACTTTGACATTCCTTTTTTAGCTTCTTTTGGAGGTAGTTTACCTTCATTCCCCCCAGGGTGAGGGAGACTGTTTTGTTTAAAGTGGGTAATAAAGATGATAGTCAGAATTTTCGACTTTTCATTGTTGTTCTCAATTTTTAAAAGATTAAAAAAAAACATTAGAATAATTATTGAATTGAGTTTCTTGAAAGTTGTAATCTGTTGGATAGCTTTTCAGCACAGCTTTAGAAGGCATTTTCCTATTGAATCTGCAGTAACTGTTTTAATTGATTGGCTCTGTAAAGTTGTGACTCATCAACTTCATTAAGGTTTTTGATTCTGTTTCATACAATATATGCTGTACTGATTCTGTTTCAGTGGTACCATTGTTGCCTCACAGCTATAGGTTTTCTGGTATGATTCTTGGCTGGGGTGCCTTCTGTGTGGAGTCTGCATCTCCTCCCTGTGTTTATATGGATTTGCTCTGGTGTCCTGCCATTTTACAAAGACGTGTCTGCAGTATTTCTCCCTGAGCATCTGCTGAAAATTGTTTTTTATTCCGTCAGAAGTAAAATTGACAGGCATTTGAATTTCAGACTTCATATTCTTCAGAAAATACATAGTAACACAACCTGTTATTCTAGCAATTTTCTAAGTTTATAAGATGAATATTTGAAATGTGTCCCTATTTTTGGGACTGTATTCCCCCATTATTGGCTTTGTCCAGGTTTTTGTGCTAAGGTTGACAGCTATTGCAAGAATTGAATTCACTGAATATGTTTGAGGGCTGTATTCCCTCATTACTGGGTTTGCCAGGTGTTTTGTGCTAAGAGGTTAACAGCTGTGGTGAGAACTGAATTCACTAAATGATAGCCATTTAAGTTTCAGTCTTCCTCTCTTTCACAAAGTAGCTGATTTGGCGTAGTAGTATATTGCTCTGACTGTTTTGTACAGGGACCTTGGCAGTAAAATGTATGGTGGTAACACAACATTTTATTCTAGCAACTTTCCAAGATTATGCAAGCAATGTTTAATGTGTCCCTGGTTTTTGGACTTTTGACTCCCCCAATACATTTTATCTTTTTCCAGATTTCTTGTGCTGTGAAGTTGAGATGCAGTTGAGTATTGAGTAGATTTTACAAGGAGCTGAGAGCTGCAGGGGAAGAGAAGTTTAGTGCTGCTTATGCTAAGTCTGCTTGCATTGTTAATAGCACAACAGGTTGTGTACTTGCTTTTGATGCAGAAGGCTGTGGGTTCTACTGCCACAAGGGGTGGATGTTGCCGTACTGAGAATGTCTTCCTTGGCGAAGATACTAACTATGAGCTATCTATCAGCTAAACTATCAGTTTGCCATCCATTTCCTATTGCAATATTACTAGCTTATAATTTTTGAATTGGAAGGGGCTCGGACTGCGACGTCTGCTTGCTGGGCTAAATGCTGCTGATTTGTTGTCACTCTCTTCCCGGGCTTTATGTGCTGGGAAAAGAGTGAGAATCAATCAGTTGTGGGCTTGTGGATTGATTTGTGAATCATGACTGTGATAAGGACCGATTTTTTTATTAATAATTTGGCATTGGATTTTAATTTTTTTTTTTATTTGGGTGGTAATATTTTGTCAAGTGTGCTGTGCAGCCTGTGCTAGTGAAGGAAGAACAGAAGAAGAAAGAAGAAGAAAGAAAAGAAGTTAGAAGAAGAACAGACTGAGTGAAGGTGAAGGTGCAGAACTAAAGTAAGTATTGTAGTTCATGATTCACTTTTCCAGCTGCAACATGTACACGATTTTTGATAATACTCATCCAGAACCTTTTCTTGTCTTTTAATGATTTCAATGGAATGATTATGTTCCCTGCATCCTTGCTTATTTCTTAGTTTTTCAGCAGTGTAATAATCTTCAGGTGTAAAAGTAGATTGGGACTGAGTTAACAGCTCCTGTGGTTTGCTGTTATTTTTTTGTTCAGTGTTTGTTAGTACTGTATTTCCATAATAGTTCTTTATACTTCTAATTCAAGACTGTATGTTTTGTAGGGATGGAGACAAATGCAGTTTTCAACAGCGCTGGGATCAAACAGATTTTTTTAGCTACTAGGATAGATTGGTAAACTTATAATTTTCGATGTCAACTATTAAGTTTGTGCTATCTGCAAAGGGTTAGAGAGGTTTGTTGCCATGTGTTGTACACTAGCTCACTCTTGATCAGTCAGAACTACCTGATATGCAGATAAAGGGATGGACTTCTGGACCAGTCTGAAATAGGTGAGATCTAAGCCAGTGAGAAGCCACCATACTTGGCACACCTCCCAAGCCCATTGTTGACAAGTGTACACAAGCTAAATGTTTGCATGTTTTATTTGAATGTAATAAAGCACGTGTCCATCTCTACAATAAATGATTTTTAATTTTGACTCGAGTTCAGCACATTCTTTGCTAAATATCAATCTGACTTAGATTTTTACACTTTGACATTCCTTTTTTAGCTTCTTTTGGAGGTAGTTTACCTTCATTCCCCCCAGGGTGAGGGAGACTGTTTTGTTTAAAGTGGGTAATAAAGATGATAGTCAGAATTTTTGACTTTTCATTGTTGTTCTCGATTTTTAAAAGATTAAAAAAAAGCATTAGAATAATTATTGAATTGAGTTTCTTGAAAGTTGTAATCTGTTGGATAGCTTTTCAGCACAGCTTTAGAAGGCATTTTCCTATTGAATCTGCAGTAACTGTTTTAATTGATTGGCTCTGTAAAGTTGTGACTCATCAACTTCATTAAGGTTTTTGATTCTGTTTCATACAATATATGCTGTACTAATTCTGTTTCAGTGGTACCATTGTTGCCTCACAGCTATAGGTTTTCTGGTATGATTCTTGGCTGGGGTGCCTTCTGTGTGGAGTCTGCATCTCCTCCCTGTGTTTATATGGATTTGCTCTGGTGTCCTGCCATTTTACAAAGACGTGTCTGCAGTATTTCTCCCTGAGCATCTGCTGAAAATTGTTTTTTATTCTGTCAGAAGTAAAATTGACAGGCATTTGAATTTCAGACTTCATATTCTTCAGAAAATACATAGTAACACAACCTGTTATTCTAGCAAATTTCTAAGTTTATAAGATGAATATTTGAAATGTGTCCCTATTTTTGGGACTGTATTCCCCCATTATTGGCTTTGTCCAGGTTTTTGTGCTAAGGTTGACAGCTATTGCAAGAATTGAATTCACTGAATATGTTTGAGGGCTGTATTCCCTCATTACTGGGTCCAGGTGTTTTGTGCTAAGAGGTTAACAGCTGTGGTGAGAATTGAATTCACTAAATGATAGCCATTTAAGTTTCAGTCTTCCTCTCTTTCACAAAGTAGCTGATTTGGCGTAGTAGTATGTTGCTCTGACTGTTTTGTACAGGGACCTTGGCAGTAAAATGTATGGTGGTAACACAACATTTTATTCTAGCAACTTTCCAAGATTATGCAAGCAATGTTTAATGTGTCCCTGGTTTTTGGACTTTTGACTTCCCCAATACATTTTATCTTTTTCCAGATTTCTTGTGCTGCGAAGTTGAGATGCAGTTGAGTATTGAGTAGATTTTACAAGGAGCTGAGAGCTGCAGGGGAAGAGAAGTTTAGTGCTGCTTATGCTAAGTCTGCTTGCATTGTTAATAGCACAACAGGTTGTGTACTTGCTTTTGATGCAGAAGGCTGTGGGTTCTACTGCCACAAGGGGTGGATGTTGCCGTACTGAGAATGTCTTCCTTGGCGAAGATACTAACTATGAGCTATCTATCAGCTAAACTATCAGTTTGCCATCCATTTCCTATTGCAATATTACTAGCTTATAATTTTTGAATTGGAAGGGGCTCGGACTGCGACGTCTGCTTGCTGGGCTAAATGCTGCTGATTTGTTGTCACTCTCTTCCTGGGCTTTATGTGCTGGGAAAAGAGTGAGAATCAATCAGTTGTGGGCTTGTGGATTGATTTGTGAATCACGACTGTGATAAGGACCGATTTTTTTATTAATAATTTGGCATTGGATTTTAATTTTTTTTTTTATTTGGGTGGTAATATTTTGTCAAGTGTGCTGTGCAGCCTGTGCTAGTGAAGGAAGAACAGAAGAAGAAAGAAGAAGAAAGAAAAGAAGTTAGAAGAAGAACAGACTGAGTGAAGGTGAAGGTGCAGAACTAAAGTAAGTATTGTAGTTCATGATTCACTTTTCCAGCTGCAACATGTACACGATTTTTGATAATACTCATCCAGAACCTTTTCTTGTCTTTTAATGATTTCAATGGAATGATTATGTTCCCTGCATCCTTGCTTATTTCTTAGTTTTTCAGCAGTGTAATAATCTTCAGGTGTAAAAGTAGATTGGGACTGAGTTAACAGCTCCTGTGGTTTGCTGTTATTTTTTTGTTCAGTGTTTGTTAGTACTGTATTTCCATAATAGTTCTTTATACTTCTAATTCAAGACTGTATGTTTTGTAGGGATGGAGACAAATGCAGTTTTCAACAGCGCTGGGATCAAACAGATTTTTTTAGCTACTAGGATAGATTGGTAAACTCATAATTTTCGATGTCAACTATTAACTTTATGCTATCTGAAAAGGGTTAGAGAGGTTTGTTGCCATGTGTTGTACACTAGCTCACTCTTGATCAGTCAGAACTACCTGATATGCAGATAAAGGGATGGACTTCTGGACCAGTCTGAAATAGGTGAGATCTAAGCCAGTGAGAAGCCACCATACTTGGCACACCTCCCAAGCCCATTGTTGACAAGTGTACACAAGCTAAATGTTTGCATGTTTTATTTGAATGTAATAAAGCACGTGTCCATCTCTACAATAAATGATTTTTAATTTTGACTCAAGTTCAGCACATTCTTTGCTAAATATCAATCTGACTTAGATTTTACACTTTGACATTCCTTTTTAGCTTCTTTTGGAGGTAGTTTACCTTCATTCCCCAGGGTGAGGGAGACTGTTTTGTTTAAAGTGGGTAATAAAGATGATAGTCAGAATTTTGACTTTTCATTGTTGTTCTCGATTTTAAAAGATTAAAAAAAAACATTAGAATAATTATTGAATTGAGTTTCTTGAAAGTTGTAATCTGTTGGATAGCTTTTCAGCACAGCTTTAGAAGGCATTTTCCTATTGAATCTGCAGTAACTGTTTTAATTGATTGGCTCTGTAAAGTTGTGACTCATCAACTTCATTAAGGTTTTTGATTCTGTTTCATACAATATATGCTGTACTGATTCTGTTTCAGTGGTACCATTGTTGCCTCACAGCTATAGGTTTTCTGGTATGATTCTTGGCTGGGGTGCCTTCTGTGTGGAGTCTGCATCTCCTCCCTGTGTTTATATGGATTTGCTCTGGTGTCCTGCCATTTTACAAAGACGTGTCTGCAGTATTTCTCCCTGAGCATCTGCTGAAAATTGTTTTTTATTCTGTCAGAAGTAAAATTGACAGGCATTTGAATTTCAGACTTCATATTCTTCAGAATATACATAGTAACATAACCTGTTATTCTAGCAAATTTCTAAGTTTATAAGATGAATATTTGAAATGTGTCCCTATTTTTGGGACTGTATTCCCCCATTATTGGCTTTGTCCAGGTTTTTGTGCTAAGGTTGACAGCTATTGCAAGAATTGAATTCACTGAATATGTTTGAGGGCTGTATTCCCTCATTACTGGGTTTGCCAGGTGTTTTGTGCTAAGAGGTTAACAGCTGTGGTGAGAACTGAATTCACTAAATGATAGCCATTTAAGTTTCAGTCTTCCTCTCTTTCACAAAGTAGCTGATTTGGTGTAGTAGTATGTTGCTCTGACTGTTTTGTACAGGGACCTTGGCAGTAAAATGTATGGTGGTAACACAACATTTTATTCTAGCAACTTTCCAAGATTATGCAAGCAATGTTTAATGTGTCCCTGGTTTTTGGACTTTTGACTCCCCCAATACATTTTATCTTTTTCCAGATTTCTTGTGCTGCGAAGTTGAGATGCAGTTGAGTATTGAGTAGATTTTACAAGGAGCTGAGAGCTGCAGGGGAAGAGAAGTTTAGTGCTGCTTATGCTAAGTCTGCTTGCATTGTTAATAGCACAACAGGTTGTGTACTTGCTTTTGATGCAGAAGGCTGTGGGTTCTACTGCCACAAGGGGTGGATGTTGCCGTACTGAGAATGTCTTCCTTGGCGAAGATACTAACTATGAGCTATCTATCAGCTAAACTATCAGTTTGCCATCCATTTCCTATTGCAATATTACTAGCTTATAATTTTTGAATTGGAAGGGGCTTGGACTGCGACGTCTGCTTGCTGGGCTAAATGCTGCTGATTTGTTGTCGCTCTCTTCCCGGGCTTTATGTGCTGGGAAAAGAGTGAGAATCAATCAGTTGTGGGCTTGTGGATTGATTTGTGAATCATGACTGTGATAAGGACCGATTTTTTTATTATTAATTTGGCATTGGATTTTAATTTTTTTTTTATTTGGGTGGTAATATTTTGTCAAGTGTGCTGTGCAGCCTGTGCTAGTGAAGGAAGAACAGAAGAAGAAAGAAGAAGAAAGAAAAGAAGTTAGAAGAAGAACAGACTGAGTGAAGGTGAAGGTGCAGAACTAAAGTAAGTATTGTAGTTCATGATTCACTTTTCCAGCTGCAACATGTACATGATTTTTGATAATATTCATCAAGAACCTTTTCTTGTCTTTTAATGATTTCAATAGAATGATTATGTTCCCTGCATCCTTGCTTATTTCTTAGCTTTTCAGCAGTGTAATAATCTTCAGGTGTAAAAGTAGATTGGGACTGAGTTAATAGCTCCTGTGGTTTGCTGTTATTTTTTTGTTCAGTGTTTGTAAGTACTGTATTTCCATAATAGTTCTTTATACTTCTAATTCAAGACTGTATGTTTTGTAGGGATGGAGACAAATGCAGTTTTCAACAGCGCTGGGATCAAACAGATTTTTTTAGCTACTAGGATAGATTGGTAAACTTATAATTTTCGATGTCAACTATTAAGTTTATGCTATCTGCAAAGGGTTAGAGAGGTTTGTTGCCATGTGTTGTACACTAGCTCACTCTTGATCAGTCAGAACTACCTGATATGCAGATAAAGGGATGGACTTCTGGACCAGTCTGAAATAGGTGAGATCTAAGCCAGTGAGAAGCCACCATACTTGGCACACCTCCCAAGCCCATTGTTGACAAGTGTACACAAGCTAAATGTTTGCATGTTTTATTTGAATGTAATAAAGCACGTGTCCATCTCTACAATAAATGATTTTTAATTTTGACTCGAGTTCAGCACATTCTTTGCTAAATATCAATCTGACTTAGATTTTTACACTTTGACATTCCTTTTTTAGCTTCTTTTGGAGGTAGTTTACCTTCATTCCCCCCAGGGTGAGGGAGACTGTTTTGTTTAAAGTGGGTAATAAAGATGATAGTCAGAATTTTTGACTTTTCATTGTTGTTCTCGATTTTTAAAAGATTAAAAAAAAACATTAGAATAATTATTGAATTGAGTTTCTTGAAAGTTGTAATCTGTTGGATAGCTTTTCAGCACAGCTTTAGAAGGCATTTTCCTATTGAATCTGCAGTAACTGTTTTAATTGATTGGCTCTGTAAAGTTGTGACTCATCGACTTCATTAAGGTTTTTGATTCTGTTTCATACAATATATGCTGTACTGATTCTGTTTCAGTGGTACCATTGTTGCCTCACAGCTATAGGTTTTCTGGTATGATTCTTGGCTGGGGTGCCTTCTGTGTGGAGTCTGCATCTCCTCCCTGTGTTTATATGGATTTGCTCTGGTGTCCTGCCATTTTACAAAGACGTGTCTGCAGTATTTCTCCCTGAGCATCTGCTGAAAATTGTTTTTTATTCTGTCAGAAGTAAAATTGACAGGCATTTGAATTTCAGACTTCATATTCTTCAGAAAATACATAGTAACACAACCTGTTATTCTAGCAAATTTCTAAGTTTATAAGATGAATATTTGAAATGTGTCCCTATTTTTGGGACTGTATTCCCCCATTATTGGCTTTGTCCAGGTTTTTGTGCTAAGGTTGACAGCTATTGCAAGAATTGAATTCACTGAATATGTTTGAGGGCTGTATTCCCTCATTACTGGGTTTGCCAGGTGTTTTGTGCTAAGAGGTTAACAGCTGTGGTGAGAACTGAATTCACTAAATGATAGCCATTTAAGTTTCAGTCTTCCTCTCTTTCACAAAGTAGCTGATTTGGCGTAGTAGTATGTTGCTCTGACTGTTTTGTACAGGGACCTTGGCAGTAAAATGTATGGTGGTAACACAACATTTTATTCTAGCAACTTTCCAAGATTATGCAAGCAATGTTTAATGTGTCCCTGGTTTTTGGACTTTTGACTCCCCCAATACATTTTATCTTTTTCCAGATTTCTTGTGCTGAGAAGTTGAGATGCAGTTGAGTATTGAGTAGATTTTACAAGGAGCTGAGAGCTGCAGGGGAAGAGAAGTTTAGTGCTGCTTATGCTAAGTCTGCTTGCATTGTTAATAGCACAACAGGTTGTGTACTTGCTTTTGATGCAGAAGGCTGTGGGTTCTACTGCCACAAGGGGTGGATGTTGCCGTACTGAGAATGTCTTCCTTGGCGAAGATACTAACTATGAGCTATCTATCAGCTAAACTATCAGTTTGCCATCCATTTCCTATTGCAATATTACTAGCTTATAATTTTTGAATTGGAAGGGGCTTGGACTGCGACGTCTGCTTGCTGGGCTAAATGCTGCTGATTTGTTGTCGCTCTCTTCCCGGGCTTTATGTGCTGGGAAAAGAGTGAGAATCAATCAGTTGTGGGCTTGTGGATTGATTTGTGAATCATGACTGTGATAAGGACCGATTTTTTTATTAATAATTTGGTATTGGATTTTAATTTTTTTTTTTATTTGGGTGGTAATATTTTGTCAAGTGTGCTGTGCAGCCTGTGCTAGTGAAGGAAGAACAGAAGAAGAAAGAAGAAGAAAGAAAAGAAGTTAGAAGAAGAACAGACTGAGTGAAGGTGAAGGTGCAGAACTAAAGTAAGTATTGTAGTTCATGATTCACTTTTCCAGCTGCAACATGTACATGATTTTTGATAATATTCATCCAGAACCTTTTCTTGTCTTTTAATGATTTCAATAGAATGATTATGTTCCCTGCATCCTTGCTTATTTCTTAGTTTTTCAGCAGTGTAATAATCTTCAGGTGTAAAAGTAGATTGGGACTGAGTTAATAGCTCCTGTGGTTTGCTGTTATTTTTTTGTTCAGTGTTTGTAAGTACTGTATTTCCATAATAGTTCTTTATACTTCTAATTCAAGACTGTATGTTTTGTAGGGATGGAGACAAATGCAGTTTTCAACAGCGCTGGGATCAAACAGATTTTTTTAGCTACTAGGATAGATTGGTAAACTTATAATTTTCGATGTCAACTATTAAGTTTATGCTATCTGCAAAGGGTTAGAGAGGTTTGTTGCCATGTGTTGTACACTAGCTCACTCTTGATCAGTCAGAACTACCTGATATGCAGATAAAGGGATGGACTTCTGGACCAGTCTGAAATAGGTGAGATCTAAGCCAGTGAGAAGCCACCATACTTGGCACACCTCCCAAGCCCATTGTTGACAAGTGTACACAAGCTAAATGTTTGCATGTTTTATTTGAATGTAATAAAGCACGTGTCCATCTCTACAATAAATGATTTTTAATTTTGACTCAAGTTCAGCACATTCTTTGCTAAATATCAATCTGACTTAGATTTTTACACTTTGACATTCCTTTTTTAGCTTCTTTTGGAGGTAGTTTACCTTCATTCCCCCCAGGGTGAGGGAGACTGTTTTGTTTAAAGTGGGTAATAAAGATGATAGTCAGAATTTTTGACTTTTCATTGTTGTTCTCGATTTTTAAAAGATTAAAAAAAAACATTAGAATAATTATTGAATTGAGTTTCTTGAAAGTTGTAATCTGTTGGATAGCTTTTCAGCACAGCTTTAGAAGGCATTTTCCTATTGAATCTGCAGTAACTGTTTTAATTGATTGGCTCTGTAAAGTTGTGACTCATCAACTTCATTAAGGTTTTTGATTCTGTTTCATACAATATATGCTGTACTGATTCTGTTTCAATGGTACCATTGTTGCCTCATAGCTATAGGTTTTCTGGTATGATTCTTGGCTGGGGTGCCTTCTGTGTGGAGTCTGCATCTCCTCCCTGTGTTTATATGGATTTGCTCTGGTGTCCTGCCATTTTACAAAGACGTGTCTGCAGTATTTCTCCCTGAGCATCTGCTGAAAATTGTTTTTTATTCCGTCAGAAGTAAAATTGACAGGCATTTGAATTTCAGACTTCATATTCTTCAGAAAATACATAGTAACACAACCTGTTATTCTAGCAATTTTCTAAGTTTATAAGATGAATATTTGAAATGTGTCCCTATTTTTGGGACTGTATTCCCCCATTATTGGCTTTGTCCAGGTTTTTGTGCTAAGGTTGACAGCTATTGCAAGAATTGAATTCACTGAATATGTTTGAGGGCTGTATTCCCTCATTACTGGGTTTGTCCAGGTGTTTTGTGCTAAGAGGTTAACAGCTGTGGTGAGAACTGAATTCACTAAATGATAGCCATTTAAGTTTCAGTCTTCCTCTCTTTCACAAAGTAGCTGATTTGTCGTAGTGGTGTGTTGCTCTGACTGTTTTGTACAGCGACCTTGGCAGTAAAATGTATGGTGGTAACACAACATTTTATTCTAGCAACTTTCCAAGATTATGCAAGCAATGTTTAATGTGTCCCTGGTTTTTGGACTTTTGACCCCCCCAATACATGTTATCTTTTTCCAGATTTCTTGTGCTGCGAAGTTGAGATGCAGTTGAGTATTGAGTAGATTTTACAAGGAGCTGAGAGCTGCAGGGGAAGAGAAGTTTAGTGCTGCTTATGCTAAGTCTGCTTGCATTGTTAATAGCACAACAGGTTGTGTACTTGCTTTTGATGCAGAAGGCTGTGGGTTCTACTGCCACAAGGGGTGGATGTTGCCGTACTGAGAATGTCTTCCTTGGCGAAGATACTAACTATGAGCTATCTATCAGCTAAACTATCAGTTTGCCATCCATTTCCTATTGCAATATTACTAGCTTATAATTTTTTAAATGTAATATAGGCAATTTATTGCTCAGGGGCAACAGACACTTTTTTTTTTTATGAAACCATGAAATATAAAGGTGTTTGCTAGCAGCAACCTCTTCATTAGTTACAGATTTCTTTAATGTGGAATTATTTAGATGACTTTTACTTCTTCAGAGATTGTGCATATTTACTGATAATGGTGGACTGTAGAATTGTGCATCTTTACTGATAATGGTGGACTGTAGAAGTTTGAGTAGACTTTTACGATGGAAATGTTCTGAACTGGGCAGTTTTGTCATTATGGGTACACACATTTTGTTTCATTGTTTACTGGAAAAATGTTCTGAATTGGGCAGTTTTGTCATTATTGGTGCATGCGTTTTGTTTCATTGTTTAATAAATTTAAAATGCCCTCTAACAACTATACTGCATTGTACAAGGAATATAATTTAGTACAATCAGGAAGGTGTATCAAACAGCACATGTATGTTTCATATGCAAGGGGGCTATGATTTGAAAACAGCCCAGAATTAATCTTTATCTGCCACTAGCAAAATGTATTTTCTTTGAATGTGGGTTTCAATGCTGTTTCAATGAATGTGAGTTTCAAGGGCAGAGAAGTATTAATGCTAAGTCTGTTTTCATTGTGAGACTGCATTACTTTGTTTAGCAGATATCTTAGTGTTTGTGCTGGAAAATGCAAAATAAAACTTTCAAATGAAGTCCAAATCATCATCAGAAGTAAAGCAGTATGCACATTAGTGTTTATGGTAAATGAAGTGAAATAGCCAAGTAATGGATCACTGGAATGGCTGCAGGGGGGAGGCTCCATTCAACCATGATTTTGTGAGAGGGAAGGGCGACAAACTCAGACAGCCCCAGCTGAACTATACCTCCCAACTGTCCAAATTTTCAAAGAATTAATAGATTTTTTCTTATTTTTGGTTAGTTCCTCATAAAATTTGTGGTTTTCTGGCAAATTATTTAGGAATTAAGTCACTAAATAATGACACACTGAGTTTCAGACTTCATAACCTTCAGAAAAATGCATGCTAAAGTAAGACCTGTTATTCTATCAACTGTCTCAGTTTATACAAGTGCAATTTTTAGCACTGTTTATATGTTCCCCCAATATATTTGGCCTTGTCCAAATTTATTGCATTAACAGGTTGAGAGGTACATGCAAATAAATTGCTTTATAGAATTAGGCATAGCCAAACCTCTCAACTGTCCCCGATTTTGGCTCAAAATATTGCTCTTCCCACTAATAATCCCTCCACAAAATAGCAATTTTGGAAGAAACATGGAGGGTTTACAATTAAGAAATAACTGTAATAATCAGAGTTATAGATTACTTTTATTTCAGAAATGCATGTAGATTGTTTTATTTTGTCAGATGCTCAAGTTAACAGTACTAAGTGTCCCTTCTTTGACAGGTTCCCAGCTGTATTGTGTGGCTATTTTATATGTTTGCATCACATTTTTGGTCCATTTTTCATAAAATTGTGTTTTTTTTTTTTTGGCAAATTAGTGACAAATCATTAAAGACTGAAGTTATAAAATAATGACAGACATTTGAGTTTCAGATTTCATACCCTTCAGAAAATTCATACTAATGCAAGACATATTCTATTATATTTCTAAGT